>NW_026099573.1:29679315-29680576 GCF_025091365.1 Daktulosphaira vitifoliae
TAATAATAAAAAAAAATTTTTTAATTATTATTATTCTGTAAGTAATTGAGTGGGTTATGATAAAAAAATCACCCTGTATACAAATAAAATTACATAAAAAAATTACTATTCGAAATATATATAAAAGTCTACAATTGCACTGAAATTTAATAAAATGTTATCAAATCATCACGTTTATGATGATTTCTTAACAGTGATAACGTTCCTTAACTTATTTAAATTTTGAAAATTACGTCGTTCGTATTTTTCATACAACGATAAAAAATGGCAGGAAATATATTATAAGCAAAAACTTTCGATATTTAAAATTGAGTAACTGCTAATTTACTTTATCGATAGTTTGCAAAATGTAAATGTAAAAAAATTTAGTTCTGTTTGTATTTTTTTGTTATTTTTGCCAAATGATGAGACAAATTTCGCAATAAAAAAGAAATGGTGAATCAATTTAAAATTTTACAATTAATCTTTTTTACTTAAAATATTATTTTAAGTATATTTTATAAGAAACTTTTTGTTGTAAATTCGACAATACGTAAGATACGAACAAAATAATATATTAAAACCGATTTTGTAAAATAATTAAATTATTCTATTTTTTATTATGTTATGGTAGTAACATGTATATTACGACACTGATAACGTCACGCCAATTTTTTTGCTTATTCATATTAAACGTCAATGAAACAATACCAATTGTCATCTATATTATTGCAGTTGTACGATGATTTTAAATTCAAAATTATAAAATTAATTAGTTTTAATATAATATGTAGATAATTCATCATGTTAACATTTTATAAGAAAACATTAGCAATAATGACAATAATTTTGGACTAGGAAGAAAATAACAGCAACCAACCACGCTGAAGAACATGGACACGAGAAATGTTAGTTAAAAGAAAAACTTGTTGTGTTCAATTCTTTTCCAATTTTGACTCTTATTATATTTTTATGTTGGTTATCACCGTATTTTCTGTGAGTCATATTATAAAGTTCATCATAATGACGAACATTTTCTATTAAAATTTCATCATCCATATTGAAATAACAAAAACTATATAATGATTCATATAGAATTTATAAATGCTATGCAAATTTTTGTTCGAGACGTTCGGTTCACACATTCATACTATCCGAGTGAATAAGAACGGTCCTGACATCGCACGTCAAAATAGTTTTCGATAAACATAGTCGACGTTACGTAACGTGGTCGGTGTATGTGAACAATACAATATAAATACATAGTTGGATATATTGACGT
>NW_026099573.1:29680676-29781135 GCF_025091365.1 Daktulosphaira vitifoliae
GATAAACATAGTCGACGTTACGTAACGTGGTCGGTGTATGTGAACAATACAATATAAATACATAGTTGGATATATTGACGTACGTATAGTGTGAATGGACTTAACTCACTTTAAATGTCTGTAGTGGAATATAATATGTAGTGTCCTTCTGTCTGGTTAAATAACACACTTAAACAAAAAAAAATACTTGAATCTGTTCAAAATAATTTTTTACGATTTGTCTCTTTTAAATTTAATATTTTTAGGCACCCCCATAGTTCTTATGATGTTGTTTTAAACTATCTTAATCTTACTTCATTAAATGACCGTCGTTTACTTTTATTATCAAAATTTTTACATAAATTATTAACTGGTGATATTGATTGTCCAGAGCTGTTGTCTTTGATTAATTTTAAGATAAACAACCTTAATACTAGAAACCCTTTGCCATTTTACCCAATTTTCTCAAATAAAAATTATATTTTAAATTCTCCCCATAATATTTTAATGAACGCAGGTAATACTTATATATTCGATTTTGTTTAATCTTTATTGTCAATAATTTATCTTTAATTTGTAATTATTTCATTATGTATTTGTTTAAGTTAGATAATAGAAGTTAAGTTAATCTATATTTGACAACAAACAATGTAAACAATATTATGTATACAAATTCACGNGATGTTGACGTACGTATAGTGTGAATGGACTTAACTCACTTTAAATGTCTGTAGTGGAATATAAATGGGCCGGTATAACAGCACAACGTATTAACTCGGTAATTACTAAATATATAGAGTTCAATAAATAAGGAAACAAGTCATTATTACATAATCAATAAGAACAATAGAATCCCGTCTCTTTACTTAATAAACACTCTGTATATTTATTTATAAAACAAAACACTACGGCCCGGTTGGGTAAGATTGCGTTTACACATTTTAAAGGTGATAATCCGAACAAGATGCCGGACGAATACCGCCACAAATTGCATGAACTATTTTAACTAGTGAAATCAAATATTTGAAACTATCGAATAACTATTCGAATTGTTTTTATACAACCGTATGATGTGTTTTTAGCATAAACTATCGAATAGTTTTTAAAACCATTCGAATAAACTATTGATTAGTTTTAAAAAATATTCGAGTAGTTCTATCTAAAATTTTTATGAAGTACACCTAATTATAATAAGAATATAATTAACGAATACTTAAAATAAATTATTATACAATTAATAATAGTAAAAATTACCTTTTTACTAGTATTTCAGAAGTTATAGTTACTTAAAAAATGAAATGAGGTGAGTCGCAGGTATATATTAGGGTGGCTCTTATTTTATTAACTTTCATTGATCAATCTCCATATTCGCCAATTTTGTTTTTTATTATATGAAAGTTATTTGTGTAAAATTTAGTTTTGATAACCCCCTTCACGTCCAAATCGGGGTTGAAAATTCGTTCAAACAGGTAATTTTTCAGTTTTTGATTATTATTTTGAAAACTAACCCACTTAGCGTAACAATGTATAGAATATAAATTATAGATTTTAATATTTTAATATTACATATTATTTTTAATATTATAGATTTTAAAATAGTATTTACAAAAATTTTCCAAAAATTATTTTTACTTGCTCAAAAAAATTAAATAAAATAATAATTTGCTAAAATTCATTTTTTAAATATAAATCATTCATAATTTTCGAAATAATCATTTTAGAACAAAATGTTTCGTAAAAAAAAATATGTGACTTAAATTTTCTAAAATATTGGTCTTATATAAAATTGTCAGATTTATAGTTTTGCTGTTTTAATAACACAAACGATCTAAATAGAATTGTTTAAAACTGTTTATTTAGGGTACTGCGATTATAAATAGAATACAATTAATAATAAAAAAAATTAGTGATGGGGATTTTCAAATATTTTAAATTATCCATTAACTATTCGAATTGTGTTTATACCACCGAATATTTTATTTTTAGCATAAACTATCTTATATTATAATATAATATTACCAGAAAAGCGTTTTTTTCCTTGTTCTATTATACATTTATTAATAATATAATGGAGGTACCGAATAGTTTTTGAATGATTATCGAATAGATCGTACTATTCGATATTTCTCATCACTAATTATAACTCCAGTTCTCTTGTGTATCATTCTATTATTTCCATGTGTATATATGTTTAGTACTCATATTACTTTGTGATAAATAAATAGAAATTTTATATTTGCTCAACAATATTTAATACATAATTATCGATTAGAATAAGACACTCATTTTCTTGGAATATATTGGGAATTTTTAATTTTTGTAAAAGAAATAATATTATTATTGTAATCTTATTATATAATAGAACAAGGAAAAAAACGCTTTTCTGGGAAAATTACTTAGCGTGCTCGGAATTTCAAAATTTTTTTTTTCAACGAAAGTACTCGGTCACCAGACTCCGGGAAAATTATTGGCGAAGGTCGGAAAATTTTTGCCGCTCGCCCGCGAGCGTTTTAAAATTTCGACCGTTTTCGAGAAAAACGCTCGCTGACGCCAGCGTTTTACGACTTGAGGTTTGAAATTTTCATCAGACCCGCCCAATGACATTCCTGAGATGTGATAAAAAAATCAATTCAATCCGTTCATTTTTCACCGTTTTACGAGCTTTTTTTTTTTCATGCGCCCGAGACGCCAGGGCGCGCCGCCCGAAATTCTTGCGACACTTTACGACATGAAAACGATTTTTTTTACGATTTGCAATCATACCACGGCGTTCTGTACGTGCCAAGGAAGCGCCAAAAATCGGAAAATCCCAGATCCGACAAAAACTTTGGCCGCTACGAGCGTTTGAAATTCATCAAATTTTAACGGAAAATGACGATTTTTCTGTTTGCTAATAATACACATGTACGCGTCCTATTATATCTTATTATATAATAGAACAAGGAAAAAAACGCTTTTCTGGGAAAATTACTTAGCGTGCTCGGATTTTCAAAATTTTTTTTTTCAACGAAAGTACTCGGTCACCAGACTCCGGGAAAATTATTGGCGAAGGTCGGAAAATTTTTGCCGCTCGCCCGCGAGCGTTTTAAAATTTCGACCGTTTTCGAGAAAAACGCTCGCTGACGCCAGCGTTTTACGACTTGAGGTTTGAAATTTTCATCAGACCCGCCAAATGACATTCCTGAGATATGATAAAAAAATTAATTCAATCCGTTCATTTTTCACCGTTTTACTAGATTTTTTTTTTTTAAGTCCACGCACATGGTTGTGCTATGCGCAGTGATTCATTTCTGCTGATACGTATTATGAACCTTATTTAATGGTGTATTATGTGTATTATTATTAGGACACTATTTTGTATTTGCCCTATTTTTATCAAGGAATGTTATATGTTATATATAATTTTTATGACGTTACAATTATTTAAGTTTATACTTTCATTATAAGAACAGTACTAAGTACAGAGTTAATAATTTTCTTTTTTCTCATATATGATGTATGAGACTATGAGTTTATCGTTTGAATTGGGGTTCATCTATGATAACTATGATGTTCATCGTTAAATCGCTGTTACCAATATGTTTATCAAAATTAAATTTTTATTTTTATTTTTAATATTAATTTTATTTTAATATTAAATTTACATTGTGCCACTTATAATAACCTGCTAAATTTTTTGTTAATTATTCTATAATATAAACACAATTATTTTAATTAGATTATTATTAATTTTTGAGCATAACAGGGGTGTATTTAAGAGAGATTGGCCCTTCCTTGAACAAGCGCTATCAATATTTTTTTAGGCAACTTCTAATATATAAGGACCTAATGTTCTTTTTTTCATCATTACTTTAATTTTAGCAAAAAAATTTCTATAACATGTTTAACAAAGTAAAAAATATTAAATTTCCTCCTAAAATAATTTTTGAATAGGCCTAAAGGGAATACCTCATTAGGAGGCTTCAACCTTATACCCAATACATTTTACTATATTCTCTTTTTGAATTTTCCTGATTTTAATAATAACATTTTTAGATATAGTTTTCTATAGTTTTCACTGATTCTGAAGTAATATTTCTTCTGAAAAACACTTATCGTGCCCGGCGTAGCCGGGTACTTCTACCGGAATCAGTGGCCTACTTATGATGATGGCCCGAAGAGACTTACGCGCCGAAGGCGCGTAAGGCTCGAAGGGCCCTGGGTCTGGGGCGGAGCCCCAGCTAGGCGGAGCCTAGTGTTTATTTAATTAAATAATTTTTTCTTTTGCGAAAAGACCCCAAAAAATTTAAAAAAAAATAAATTTGTAATAAATAAATACAAATTTTATATTTATTCAAGTATTTAAAATATATGGATGAATTTCATGAAGGGTTTTAATAAAACTTGTCTCGTGGCACACATTTTCGGGACTCTCAGACTTCATCGCAAAAAAATGAATTCAACATCTTTAAATTTTAATCATCCTCACAAATCATAGATGTCATTCCCACTCCTTCCCTTTAAAAAAACAAATTAAACATTATGTTAATTGTTACATAAAAAAAAACTATTAAATAGTTTTAGGGTATTGTATGAGTACTAGTAGAGTAATTGATTTATCATTGTCCAATAAATTTATCTTAAAATAATAATCTTGAAATTATTTTTTTTAATGGTGGTTAATTACTTTTTAGGTTTATTCCTATCCCTTTCTAAACTTTATTCTTTTTTTAATGATAACCTATATTTTTAACTTACTTATAAAATAGAACATAATCAAATTAAGAAAATGACCTGTCGATAACAACTTTTAGACCAGTACTTCGGAAATTAGCAAGTTTTTATAGCTGACGGGTGAAAGAGTGATGTCGTGAAATAATATTAAATAATAAAAAATATGGTTTAAAAAAACTGAAAAACACGATATTAAAGCATATCGAACTAAAAAGTTAAAAATAATTTTAAAAATAAGCTTAAAACAATAATGAACGAAAATACTAGTATTGTGAAAAAAAGCGTCGGGCGCTCAATATACAAAAAATATGGCACAAAGCTCCCATTCTTTTTTCACAATAATACTAGTATTTTTCGTTCATTATTGTTTTAAGCTTATTTTTTAAATTATTTTAACTTTTTAGTTTTTATGACATCGCTGTCACAATCACGGAGTGTTTATTGTATGACTACCAATAGATATAATTTCTCTATTGCCAGTTAGTGTGTTTAAAAACTCACAAAAATGTGTATTATGACCATTGATAATAAAAGCTATATACCCGCGAATATCGTCATAAAAAAACCAATTAGCTACCTGTATTTGTATTAACTTATATATTATACATGTATATTAACTCAAAAAAAAATTGAATCTTTAAATGTTACGTACCAATGTACGGGTACGAAAACTAAAAATAAAATTATACAGGAATAGTGTTTGTCAACGTGAGGTGAGCGGGGTGGGGTGAATGCGTTACGACAGTCTAGTCTCAAGGCCATAGACGACGGGATACGCGAAAATAATAACACGTGGCGCGTGGAGAGTTACAAACATTCATACAGGTGAAACTAATATATGCCTGTTAAAATAGTCACACCCGATCACTAATACACTAGAACAATAAATTGAAAACTACACAATCTATTGGCTAAAAATTCATTGATTATTTTAATTTGATGGACAGGTATTTGAGAAAAACATGAATACTGAAGTCAAGAAGTAAGAGCGACAAATTCAAATAACCGGTCGAACAAAGTATACAGGTATAGTACAGTTATTACATTATATGAGAGAACGCAACTTAGAGGGTAAATGGTAAGATAGAAGCATCCTGTCTTATTCAAGAGTCATACAATTGCGTGGCCTACAGTATAGCAATAAATTCATTAGCAAACTGGCAACGTTGTTTGCCTGTTTAAGAAGCCTGAAGGAACAGAGCTTTAACAACGTTCTCAATACCTATGAACACCACGTTGCCAGTTTGTTCATTACCTTTTCTTTTATTTGAATTTATCGCTCTTACTACTCTTGGGTCGATCGACTTCAGTATTAAATTCCTCCAATATCTGTCCATCAAACTGAAAATAATTAATGAATTTAACGCAGTTTTTTAAATATTTTTCCCAACTGCTGAAAATAATTGTTTGAATTTGTCGCTTAAATATACTAAAAATATACCTTATAAAAGTACCAACTTTATTTTTTTAAATGGCAACATGCATTTTTAACTTACTTATAAAATAGAAAATGATCTAATTAAAAAAATTACTGGTAGATAATAATCATTGGACCAGTACTTCGAAAATTATTAGTTTTTTAATACTTAGGAAGATGGAAATGAGCGGCCTAGAAATGTTTAATGATAAAAATAGTTATCAATATATTAGAGCAATAAATTGAAAACTACACAACCTATTGGCGACAAATTCATTAATTAGTTTGAATTCGAAATATTTGAGAAAATAAATACTCTAGTCAATCGAGTTAAATAATAAGAGCGACAAATTCAAAATATAGGCTGAACAAAATTAAAGTGTCATTAATGTATAGTATAATGAAAATATTGTATGAGAGAACGTGACTTGGCGGCCAAATGGTAAGATACAAAAAAAAGAGCCTACATTTCTCAATAGTCTCTCAGTTATATTATTTCGTGTCCCGCGGGTTATTAATAAGTTCATACGCAAACTGGCAACGTTGCTTCCATAAGTCTGTATAATTAAAAGGGACAGAGCATTGAAATCATTGTTAAAAGGCTTACACACTAGGCGTATAATTGGTGGTTTTAAACGCGAACGCCGATCATGTGCACACTACAGCGTTTTGACGCGTCTTTATAATGAAGATTAGCCCGTCAAAAGCTACAGTATAATCACAACAGTTTCAAAATTCCTCGCGGGAGCATTTGTTCTGATTATTTTTAAAATTTTTTAAAGTATTAAATAAGTTGCAATGGAGACATTAGATAATATAGAAGTTGCATGCGTTGTGTACGCCATGTATCATGGTTGTACAAAAAAACAAAAAATAAATAAAAAAAACAAGTGTTCGTAGACATTGGGTTCATCCCCGAAATTTAAAAAGATCTCGAAAAGGTTAATTTTTTAACTTTAAGGAGTTATCCCAAAGATTTTTACATATATTACCGTATGTCTATAAAGTAATTCCAGAAGAACAAACCCAACCTAACCTAAAAAATTACATAAAAGTATGTATTATTACATGATATTTTATATCATAAATTATATCTTATAGAATATGATGTATTGTAATATGAGTAGTTTAAAAGTATTAAATATTCATTTATAATGTGGTCTTTGACTCATTGAAATATTTTATTTGGCAAATTTATCACTAACAGTTGGCAAAAATATTGTGTATTGTGAATATAATTTAAAAAAACTAGGGTGGTCCTAATTTAAAATAATAGGTATTCATAAGGATATAAAAAATATTAAAATTTTTTTTTGTGGCTGTTACACTTTTTGTCAGCTATCGCCGAACCGATTTCTTTTAACGATACGTCAAAAGATCACAAATCGTATATAGTCGAAGACATTACCCTCAAAAATTGAAAACATTTTCCTCGTTCCCCTAAATGGGGAAACCTCTAAAAAAATTACAAATTTAAAAATCGGTAATTTTCGACATTTTTTCGTGAAAATAAATTGAATGAGCTCTCGCGTGCCTGTAAACTGCGGCGTTTAATCTCCCCGTGTGAATGATAACATGCGATTTCTATTGTTTAATTTTAGCGATCGGTCACGTCCGATCGCCCAAAATCAAACCTATGCGATCGGTCGCGTCCGAACGCATGTTTTTTGTCATAGTATTGTTAAGAACCCCTGAATATTATTTTATAATTGAGTAGAGTATAGAATACATGGTCGTCCGACTGTCATCGAACACAGGAATGTGCTGACCAAGGGTTTTAGGGCAACCATGGGCAAAGGACTCCCACTGTAGGTACCCTACAGTCAGTCGTGGTTTAGTATGCGCTAGTTACACTCATTCTATATCATTCTATGTCATTCTATTTTATTATTCTATTCATTTGTATTAATATTAATAAATAACGTGTATTGTATTATTAATTGTGTCAATCAAATTATATATTCTAAATTTTTATTGAAAAGTGAGTGTTTTCGTTTTCTTCTTAAGTTTAATTCCTTTTACCACGTGGGCCCGCACAACAGTGTGCATGGTTCAATTTAAATGCGAGTGTTTTATATAAAGCGATTAATCACCGCGTTATTTAAAACGCGTGCTTTAAACGCCTAGTGTGAAATTCTCTTTAAGGCTTATGAATTCCACACATTGCAAGTTTTCTTATTAACTTACATTTTATATGAATTTGTCGCCGTTTTTAAAATATTTTTCCTATCTGCTGAAAACGGTTGTTTGAATTTGTCGCTCAAATATACTAAAATTATTGCTATTAACAGACTGTCCGATTGAGTTATTTTTCTCTTTGTTATTTATCGACTATTAGAATTGTAAATAAATACATTTATAAAATGTATATTATGTCGGCTTAGTCAATTTTTGGTAGAAATTATTCAAGCATCACTTTTACTACATCAAAAGTATTCTCTTTTTTTATTTATTAGAAATGTTTTTTATATTTGATAGAAGTTTTAAATTTTATTCTTATATTTAACTTGACATTATATATATTGTAATTAATAATAATTTAATCGATTATTCTCCGTAATATCTATTAATCTAAAATTTAAAAATATAAATAATCCTTTACAAAATTGTTAACTTAATAAATGTATAAAACTGTTACATAAAATTGCGTGAATTAATACTAAAATTATTTATTATATGTATATGTTATATTATATCTTATTATATAATAAAACATTTAAAAATTACCCGATGCTGGAAAAATTACTTAACGACGTACGATTTTCATTTTTTTTTTTAATGAAAAAGCTCCACGACATTAATCTGGGAAAATTATTCATGACAGTGAGAACATTTTTTTTAGTACACTGTGATCGTTTAAAAATTTTATCAAAGACATTCATGCCGGCAGCGTTTTTCGACTTAAAATCTGAAATTTTTACCAAACCTGCCCAAAGATACCTTAAAAATAACATTAAAATCTGTTCATTTTTGACCGAGTTAAGAGCTTTTTTTTTAAGTCCTCCCTAAATTTTTTAATAAACTTCATTTTAATTTCATATTAGTATGCTAAATATCAGATCATTCTAATAATTACTCTAACGTATAATTAAAATATGTAATATCAATTATTAAATTAAAAAATTTTAGGTTATAAACTATCTATTAATACCTAGTAATATTTATGTAGTTGATACTTAGTTTAATTTAAACATAAGATATAATTGACATGGTTGGGGAATTAATTATTTTAATTTTAGACGATTGTAAATCGATCTTTTTCGTCCGAAAATAGAGAATAAAAGTCTTTTTATACGTGTAATTTAAAATTATGGAAAAGAAATTTCAAATTAAGGTTTTAACTGTTAAGGCCAGTTTTCATCCAAAACCCAGTTTCAATTGAAAATTTTGATTAAAATTTAATGTTTTGGTGATACTTTAAATTTTGATTATTTAAAAACTTGACCATAACCTAAACTTAAACTTCAAAAAGAAATAATGGTCTAAGACTTATTACCAACCGGTATCACCAAATATATAAAACTCTCTGTCCCTAATCGTCTTGTTAAATTTTGTATTTGTATTAGATCGTGTATGTTTCAAATATTTCTTAAAAATTAGTAAAAACCAACTTATATTACTTATACTCATACAATTACAAATCATTATCTATTTCTGGGGTATAACCTCTTAATATCCATACAAAAATATGTAATATTATACAAATATATCGTGAAAGTAGAAATAATTGAATATAGTTCATTTAAATGTATTCTAGTTACAACAATGTCAACCACTAAACTATTTTGGCCACCTAAAATACATATTTATAATAACCACCAGTGGCGCAACCAATATTAAGATATGGAGTACAACCAGTAACGGAATTAGGAATGTGGGTACTTTTGATCCATCAAAAATATTTTTATGGAAACTATTTCATTCATACATTTAATGAAAAAATATACATCGAGATTTTCTAACTCAAAAATCATAATTTCTTAAAAATATTCAATAGATAAAACTAAAAATATTCGAATATTCAAAAAACAAATTGTAAGCATTATTTTTTCTTAAATGTTTGTAAACAAAAAGTTTTTAATAAAAAACTATCGTATATATTTTAATAATAGTTTGATAGTCAAAAATTGTATACCTGAGTTTTATCAAAACTTTCACGCGGTAGTACCCATATTTAGTAATTAGTTATAAATGACTGCTCTATGTTTGAAATACCGCAAGGAATAACCTATATTCTACGCGCCATGTATTTCATCATTTGTTGTAAAAAAAGGTTGAGTAGAGTACTAAGAAAAAAAATTCAATAACGTTCTGTAATTATAAATCTATTCTTTTATATGAACTTATTAGTGTTAAAAACCAACAGTATTTAATATTATTAGTACAAAGTAAAATAATAATTTTTATTGTTTAATTATTGAACTCAATTTAAATAAAGATTAGATCAATTATTTATCAAAAGGTAAATTATTATTATAGGTATATAATAATTTATGAATACATATAAACATAGTTATAACAAAAAACAACTTTACTTAACACTGATAATACTAAAATAGGTAATATATGTAATTGTTTCATTAATACTGGTAATAATTAATAAATAAACTAGTTAAATACGAGAAAAGAAATGATCACGTCATTTTCTCTATGATTAAAATCATACATATTATATTTTTAATCAAATCGATCAAATATGAAAACACTTAAAAAATGAAATTCTCATCATAGAAGTAAATAGAAAAATTGTATGAATTTCTAGTTGCAAATAAAATATTTTATTCTTTATTAGACCAACTTATTTTGTAATTTATAACAAAGTAATTAAACATACTAGAACATGGATAAGTAAAAACTCAAGGAAAATGACTCGTTCTGACTTATTGAAGTTATCAAGGTTTCAGGGAAAAAAATTCAACTTAAAGAATGTTAAGAATTTATTAAAATCGTTTTTACATGTACAACACTTAACCACGCACAAATAACCTATCAATGCTAATCGACAATTCAAAATTAAATGAAGTTATAAACAATTTTCGTATTCAGGGAAATTAACCCAATAAAAGCAATTAATTTAAATTGACACATTTAATTTATCTTGATATATAGGAACATTGCTGTAAAAAAAATTTATAATAAATTTTAAATAATAACTTTGAGTTATCTATAGTTTTTTTTCGATTAATATAGATTTTCTAAAGGTAACAGAATTTATTAGGCTTTTCAAGTTTTTCGATCTATCGAAGTGCTACTGTACCTCCATATTTTTTTGAAATCTTAAAATCAAAATTTGTACATTATAAGTACAACAGCCCTTTAAATAATATGTTTTTTTGAGCTTATAAAGTCAAAAATGGCATTTCATAAAAACTATTAATTTATACAAATATTAGAACTGTATGATACATATTTTTATTTAACTATTAACTTTTTATCATAAACATTAATGGTAATTATTTATTATACTACGATTAATAAGTTAAATATAGTTACCTTTTCAAATTACAATTGTGCATAAAATAATACAATTGTAATTATTTACAGATTAGATAAGTAGTATGACTAGACAAAGACTTGACTATAACTTATGTATGAAATAAAGTTCCAAAAATGATAAAAAATTGAAATTTATGTTTATATTAAACTCAAAAGTTAATTATATAAAAAACTTCAATAATTTGACCATTGTAAGATATTTTCGCAGAACGAAATGATAAAAACTACCATATTATACTTTTTATACTTGTTTTGCAAAATAATCCAGTAACCTAAGAAGTAATTGGTATAAAATTTTTTGGGGGTATAAATTTTATTTTCTCTTTTCCTAAAAAGTACTTTCATGTATCAATATATACAATTTCTACATTTGTGAGGGTGTCTAATTCATCAATGGTAGGCAAGCCTCCACAAGTTGAACCTATGTTACTAATTTGTTTAAATTACATTATTTTAAAAACTAAAAATATCCATGAGCTGACACATTGCAAAAAGCACTAAACGTTTTTAAGTTGTAAAGGGAAATAGAATAAAGAAAGAGCTAAATTTGAAAATAAATAAAGTTATAAGAATCGCAAGGTATGGTTTATAATTCGTTGTAATTTATTGATTGGTAATTTGGTAGTGAAAAATAACCAATTTTAATGAAGCAAATTTTCTGTAAATTTTGATACTTATATTTATTTTAGAATTTTCAAAAGAAAAATGAACATATCGATTTATTATACCATTGTCTTCAATTTAAGTTAATGTTATCCTAATCTAAAATAAAAAATAATTTATAAAAACGCTTTAGTGTTTTTTGTAAATAGATTTCTCATTTAATCAGTCTTAATGTAAAAAAAAGTTTTAATTTTAATAGATCATACTTTTTAATCTCAAAGATGTATATAAATTATATAATATGTTTAGTATTTTAGTTTACTGGTGAAAAGCTAAAGGAAAGGGTTGAGTTCTTTTACTAGATTTAAAAAATTTTTCTTAATTTTGAAAGGAAAAATATTTTTTTAGTCTAATTATCTTTTTGGTCATAAATATCATAATCAGTCGTCATGTTGAAATAAATTTATATTATTATTTTTAATTTAAAGGGGATTTAAAAATATATCATGTCTAATTTTCAATATTTTTTTTGAAAACCTTATTGATAAGTAAATAATAATTTTCTATTTTTCAAATAACTGTAAGAAAACTATGTATGACAACAATGCGGTTTAAATTTCTATTATTGGAAGAAAATCTTGAAAAAAAGCAAACAATTTTTTCTGTGGTATTGAGGTATCTTAATCCTAGGAATTTTAGTATAAATCTAGACATCCTAATCTATTGGACGACTGAATTAAAGAAAAGTAATTTGGCCCAATTAAATTTTTTGATGAAACTAAAACTACTTGTTCTCCTAAGTTTCACTATAGATGAGGAGAAAATTCGATCACATTTCAATAGTATACACTTTACAATAATTTGAAAAATAGAAAAACAAATCTATACTTTATATACAGAAAAAATGTTTTCTTAAAATTTGTCACGTTTTCTCTTAAGAACAGTATTGATACATGATTATATAAATAAAAAACTAACAATATTAAACGTCTGAAGTGGTTGCTGCTGAGTCAGAGTTCATTCTATATGAAACAGCTACTCGACTTTTTCCACTGTGTTCGTAATCAGTATTTTCATTGTCTTCTCTGGGCACTGCGTGATACACTAAAATTACATCAAATATTAGTTTAGGTTTTTGGTAATTTTACACTTATATTTTCAATAATAATAACTTATAAATTTCATATCTAAAAACATGCAAATCAATAAATTAAATATATAATTGACAGCTACCAATAAATTTTATGGTAATTTTATTTAAACCAATTACCATCTCATAGATAGTAAGATAGTACATCTATATTGAAAATCAAAATTATTCAACATAATTATTGATTGAGAAAATTTGATAAATACTCATTAAAACTACTAAAATAAAACAAACAATACTACCGTAAAACATTGATAAGTCAATGCTCAAGGTAGATAATATTTTTTTGACTGGTCGAAGTTCTAATATTATTATTGGCATTTGTAATCAATTTCCTGGTATTTTTATTATAAGTAAAGATAACTAAATTCTCTTCATTTTATCAATAGCGTTAAACTGTAAATGCTACTTAGACAGGTGCCCTACCATCAAATGCAAGCGGCGTGGTTGGTTGATTTTCACCAAGTAAATAATTTAAATATAAATGATTAAGTAAAATATAAATATAAATTTGAAGACTTTAATTTGCTTAAGTTTTAAAAATATAGTCGCTAAAATGTTATAACTTGAATCATTTCTATTTAAGAAAATTATTATTATAATTGTTATCGAAAATGTAAAGTCAAAATATATGAATCATACTGATTTATTAATAGCCCGATCGATTGCAATAGAATACAAGTCTGTTATCAGTCGTTAGTTGTTCAAAAATATTATCCAAACTATTCATAAATATTGTAATAAAAACAAGTCAAACTAATCTTGTAAAATATATTAAATCCAAACTAACAATTAAATTTTTTCTTTTTATTGGGTGGCTAAATATTTTTTGAATACCTTTAAATATTTTTTCTTTAATTACCAAAAAATTAATCTAACAATAAATAACCAAGTTTGTAAAGAATAAATTTATATTTATCAATTTTTTTTCAAAAATGTTTGCTCTTACTATTTATGATTTTGGCGCCACTACATAAAATTAAAAATAATAAGTTCTGAATTATTGTTATATTCTAACATTATGAATAATAAAATTGAATTAAACTAAAATTATAATATGAACACAACGAACCCTGAAATCTTCTTATATTATCATACTACGAATATTCTGATGATATATTAAAATGTAATATATTACCCTATGATATCTTGTGCAACACACAATTGAAAAATAATGATAATAAAAATTACAAAAAATTTAATTTAATCACCTCTACAGAGTGTTCAGTAAGTCAGGAAACGGGTTTCTATTGTTCTCATTGTTACAAACAATGAGAACAATAGATACCCGTTTCCTGACTTACTGAACACCCTGTATATAAGACCCCTATAATGTTTAATACATTTTTTAATTGAATTATGCCATCGAAAGCAAACTATGGTTTAATAACTCACAAAAAGACCAATTGAATTTTATTGATCAAATTAAACGACCATTTACAAAGAAGCTAGACCAATGTTTTTCGAATAAACAATTATCATGGAAGATATTGAGTTATTTTTATTTACTTAGATTTAATTTTTTCATAACTGAATACATGGAGTAATTCTTTTTTTCGTTACTTTTAGTTAGCTACATGTTTTTCTAAATTATAAAGAATTTTTTTATTCATTAGTCTTATAAGAGTATAAATTTTTTTTAATAGGTACATACATAATTTAGCTTCTTTATTAGATAATGATCTAATAAAAAAAATTAATAGTCAATAACAACTTTAGGAAAGTATTTTAGAAATTCAAATAATTTAAAGTAAAAGCTTAACTTAGTAATCAGGACAGATAATTGATGAAGTGACTAAAAAGACAATAACATACCCTGAGGCAACAAAATTAGATAATATAACATAAAATTACTTTCAAAAATACAATAAATATTTTTAACAAAAACTAGCTTAGATATATATCTATTTAATAATAGATCCTTTAAAATACAATCTAGTAAATAGAAAAAACAAAATGAAACGTGAAATTTATATTTATTTAAGTAGACAACATGCCTAAGTCAGAAAAAATTTAAATCCTTCTATATGTGTTTAAATGTTTGAACTAGGCCTAAATAAGCTAGAAAAAAAACAAAAATACATTTAGTGGTGAATAAGGTTTCAATGTGTTTTAAACTTATAGATTGAGTATTAGTTTTATCAAGTATATCATTACATTTTATCACAATTATAAACTAAATATATTATTATTTTTCATTTAAACAAAAAATAAATCTATTTGACAGAGAATAGATGTGTGTACTAATGAAAATAAAAAAAAAACCTAGTACATTGGGGTCACGGCTCAGTGGTGGCGGGCATAGTTTGAACGAGTATATTGATATCTGACAGTGATTAAAATCACTATCATAAAAAACGCTTCGATGCAAATCTGTAGATGTTTAATATTAAAAAATTGGTTGATTATTCCAAAAGCTACATGATCTCCTATTTTCTTATTTATATCCTGATTACAAGTTTTATGATTTATAAGTGTAATATATATGAATTAATATATAAAGGGAAATGGTTTTATTTAAAAACAAAGTATGTCAAATGAAAAAAGTATATAAATACTACTTCTCATAAAAAAATTGTATTGATCCATACATTTTTCAAAAAGTTATAGGATAATAAAGTTAAAAATGTAAAATACAAAATCAAGAATTTTAACACAAAAATAGCATACGGTAGCTATTTTTACCATAAAGACAAAAAAAAGTCCGAATTTTTTTTTTTTTTTTTTATAATAAAGTATATTACATAAAATTTAATTTAAGATATATATAAAAGTGTCAGTATTTCCGGAACCCATTCAAAAGTTAATATTTTGTGAAAAAGTTGTCATTTTGAATCCCCCTCTTTGGGCAAGAAAGAGTCAGATTTATAAAAAAAAATATCAAATGATAGGTAGACATTATGCATCTATAAAAAAAAAATTATATAGATTCGTTCATTTTTGAAAATGTTATGGCAGTTTTAAGTAAAAAAAATTGAAAAAATGTCAAAAATTAGTGATTTTTAGATTTGTAATTTTCTTGAAGATTTCCCCCATTTACGGTGAATGAGGGAAAATTTTTCAATTTTTGAGGGTAATGTCTTCGACTAGATACGGTTTGTGATCTTTTGACATATTGTTCATCAAAATCGGTTCGGTGAGAGCTGAGAAAAAGTGGTAACAGACAAAAATAAATAAATAAAAACACATCGTACTAAAATTAACTTTCTCAGCTTCGCATCAAAGCTAACAAAACTAAGTTTATAAAATAAATTTATTTAAACATTATATTGGTATTGGGTTACCTTATTATAAAGTAGACAAAATAAATAACATTTACACCGATTTTTTAAATATTATATATCTAAAAATAAAAATAATAGTATAAATTCTAATAGAAATCATAGTTGTGTGGCATGCAATTAAAATATTTTAGGTGAAAATAAAATAATTTTGAATTGGTCCATTCTGTACAATTCAAGTACAAATGATTTATTAATTTTGGTAAATATATTACTAATGAATGTAACAAAACATTTTTGGGGGGGTTAGAAGTAATTAAATTGTCATTAGTTAACTTATAAAAAATATGATAGCTATCTACTCCTACAGTACTATAATGTAAACAAATACATGACATTATATATTTAAGAAGTATTGGTGTATAAAAAATCTTAAATAAAATTTAAATTTATTGATAAAAATACTGTTTATGTCCTATTAGTTACCACATCAAGTTCAAAATTAAAAGATATTGAAAAATAATTTGATAGAAGAATAATTTAACTATTATTATACAAAATCACTAATTGTAACACTATTACACTGTAATAGTTGGATAAAGATAAGCGGGTAGAATGTTAAGTATATTAAATTACATTCTAGTTTTCATAAATAATAACACATTCGTAACCAGTCTTGAAATTATGTTTTAATTTATTTATTCTATAAAAAATAAATAATTACACTTAAATTATAAATAAAAACAATTTGGAAGTTGAAACAAAACTTTACAATTATTTCTTATAAAAAATTCCAGGAAAATTAAATAAAATAAAATAATTAGATTAATAAAACAAATAATTTAAAATTATATTAAATAATTAAAAATTGTATTTATAAGTCCGATTAAAATTAATTTCTATTATAATAAATATTTAGTATAATTTAAACATAATTCAAAAATGGCAATCAATCATGAATAGTACAAAGTAAATAAGATTCAATATTCTACAACTAACTCGAGAAATATCAATGGTTTTATCTAAAAATAATTGAAGAAATAATACTTCTCATGTAAGTTATTACACTTATTACCACTTTAATGAGTCATTGAAATTACTATCTGCATGGGATGAAAAAATTAATTTGAAATATGTTTCAACCATAATATTAAACTGAAAGAAAAATATAAAAATAATAACAATAAAATATATGGTGATATGAAATTTTGTTTAGAATGTTAGGAATTTATTAAATGTTAATTGTTTAATAAAAGCAAATTTAAATATATGAAAGTATACATATTAAGAAACAAGAAAACAAGGGCTATTTTCTAAAAGTAAAAGACAAAAATGTCTGTACAGAAATGAATAATTTAAAAGTATATATTAACATTTTTTATGTTATCTAAAGAATATGATGAAATTAAGAACAAAAATAATTAAATAATTAAGTTATCTGTTCCTAATTAAAAGTAACCAAAATTTATTTAAAATATTTTAGCATAAATAGATTACTTCATTAAAAAGTAAACATTGTCATAAATGGTTATCCATCAAAAGTAAAACTCAATATTAAATTGATATTTTAAACAGTTAAATTATGTAACCATAAAAGTAAAAAATAAATATATAATAAATAATAAATTTTTGAAAGCTTAAAATAATACAAAGAATAACTAAAAAAAAAGAATTAAAAAAATATGTAAGTAATTATTGAATATAAAAACATAAAAATGCTATTATTTCTTTTTTATACCATTCTAATATATTAGACTGGAAATTCTCCAATGTGATCATTTTTCTATTTACTAAATAGATTAAGTAGAAATCATAATAAGTAAAAGGAAACAATAGTTAAGCAGCATTAGTAACTATATGATTAGTAAAGTTTTAAAAATCAATTAATCATAATAGGAACTAAATTTTCTTTACAGATATGAATTGTCTATTTGCAATATTTTGTTTTTTTTTCTACTCACTATGTGCTAAATCATAAAAAAGCAAAATTATGAAAAAATTTTTGAACATCGTTTTTTAACAAGACAATTCGTATACATTTTCTAAAAAACTAAAAAGGATTAGCTTACTAAAATACTTAAAATTTTGTCCCTCTACGCAACATCGGAAGCAATACCAAAATATAGTCATGCTAACAGAAATGTAAAAAAAAAAAAACATTTCTTACTTCCAAATTACTAATTTATAATAAATTGTATTTATTCTACATATATTATTTTATACATACATTTCTGATAGTCTCTTCCGCAATAGCAAAATATATACTTTTTGTTGATAATATAAATCAAAATGGAGATCAAAATTAGAAATATTACAACCATTCCTCCTAAGATTATTAATAATAATGTCATTAATCTTGCTTATTAATCAGTTGCAAGTTTTAATAGCTTGATTTACCATAATATAATAAATGAGTGTTATCTATTATATTATTATGACACTCTTTATACCAGTTAATAGACGTGTAAGGTGAGACAGCTTTAGAAAACTGGCTTAACTCACAAGCAACAGAGTCACAACCAGGAATTTGAAGCAAATATGGTTCATGATTACTTGAATTTTTATATGATACCTATAAAGTAATATTTAACAAATATTAAAACAAAATTTTAAAAAGTTTATCACTATCGTACAGTAACAACAAAGGTTTTAGAATTCTTCATTTTCCTTAATTCAAACAAAACTGTTGAAGCATATGCTGGCAACTTGCCATCGTATACATTTAAAGTATTTAATATTCCAGCTATTATAGTGTCATGAGCAGAATAAACCCAAAGCTTTCGGTCTGGTATCAATGTGTTGTTACTTTTTAGTTCCATGTGATTTACTATTTCTTTTATTAGCATACCTATAATTACAAATTTCTTTTTAATTACAAATAATCATATACAATAAATTGATCTATAAGCCTAATAAAAATGGTAAAACTTGACCGACCCCCAGTAGTTGGGATTAAGATGAGGAAGAAGAAGATAAGCCTAATGAAAGTGGTATCAAAAAACTCATTAACTATGATTTTTTACTCATGAGGGTAAAAAAAAAAACAGTTTAACATTACCAACAGTAATTTTTATTATACTATAAATTTTAATACTTTTGAAAAACATTTTTATTATTNTCATTAACTATGATTTTTTACTCATGAGGGTAAAAAAAAAACAGTTTAACATTACCAACAGTAATTTTTATTATACTATAAATTTTAATACTTTTGAAAAACATTTTTATTATTAAGCAGAGACTATATATGAGCAAAACAATCAAAGATAATATTGATATCTCAATTTGATTAACCCTACTTTAAAAACTTAACAAGTTGAAAAATAAGTATCTCTTATAATTGTTTTTCAAATAAAAATTTATTTTTAATAATTTTACCAAAAAATAAATATTTGGCTCTGAATGAATTAATAACTTTAAAAGTGTAATTAATTTTATTAAATTTAAGAATTATACCATAGTTCAATTTTTTTAATAATGGAGTATAAGTCTGCAGTTTAAATGACAGTTCAGCAACTTCTTGTAATTTATCTGGGTACACACTCTCTGTCCAATTAGGTAGTGTGTAGTTATATTCCGTCTGATAATGAAAAAAAAAGATTTTTTTAAAAAGATAATTTATAAATAGACCACAGTTGTTCTTATATTTTACCTCAACTAATAATACATCATAAAGAAATTGTAAATCATAAATTGGATTCTTCATTTCAAGTCCAGAATGCTCTTTCACATAATTATAGAGTTCTGTATGATTTTTGTGATAATTTTGTATTTCTGAAGAGTTCATTAGTTTATGAAATTCTTCTATGTAACGAGGACAGTTATCTCCAAATGTCAAAATCTGAAGAATAATATCATTTTAGGTTTAGTAAAAAACCAACAAAAAAAATAAACACACCAATGAAATAACTTTTATAAGGATAAATGAATGCAAATTAATAAAATAAAATAGTTTTAAAATAAAAATAAGTATAATTATGAATATTAAATATACTATAATAAAATTATTTTACTTTATCTTCCATTGGCGATAAAGAATGAATAGGAATTGGTTGCCATACGTGTCCTATTTCACCATTCCAAATTTGATCTTTTTGTGGTGGATATAAACCAGCTAGATTTGCACCAGCACTCATCAAAGCACGATCTATATTTGTACTGTGTATATAGATATCATCGAGTGAATATATTGCAGGCAATAAGTCACTATATCTATTTCTCAACCACTTGCCAAGTAAATAATGTCTTTCTTTTCCTTTCTACAGAACAAAATTAATTATAAATTAAAAAGTACATATTAACAAATTTAACTTAGTCTATAATAGCTACTTAGTTCTTAAATGAAATTAGATTATACTTCATTAAATTTTTTTCATTTATTAATAATATTTAAAAAATTTGACTTGGAATATAATGGCTTATAAATTAAATTTTGATCTAGACTTGTCTAGAAGTTCAACTTTTTCTTAAGATAAATCTATATAAAATACCATTGTTGTTGGTGTATTAAAAAAATATATTTTAATTAAATACTTACATTTGTTAGTTGTCCATAACCGACTGACCAATAAGATGCATTTCTATAAGGATCTGTAGGATAAGATTCATGATTGATTGACCGATCACCATGTCTATATATCTAATAAAATAAATTTCATTTTGCTTACAAAATATTACTATCATGGCCGCATTTGAAGGTTGATGGATGATAAATCAATTTCCCAGAAATTTTTAAGTCATACTAATTATTGTATAATGGCTAGGGTGGGTATGTAAAAAATCCAAATGTAACCATAATTACTTTAACTTTCAAGTTTAGATTAAGAAAAACAAGAGTTATTCTTAACAAAGTAAAAACTTTTTTTTTTTATCTGTGTTTAAGCAACACATTTTTTGTATCATGCTTTTTGACAACTAATACTTTTGTCAAATAGTACTATATAAACTTACTATAGATGCAAAAATAAGTTCTCCATATTTATCAGCTAATGGATCAATACTCATACATAGTTCGCCATAAAATAATGGAAATAATACTAATATAATTTTTTGCATTTTGAACGATAATGTTGTTGGTCAATTAATATCAATCAGAATTAGTTTATCAGATCAAAATAATTTTAAATACTGTCAAATCTTCATTGTTCCGTTATAAAATATTACTGAAAAAAACCAAGGAACAAACATTACAATAATATTCTTCAATACATTCAATAATATTTTAACTTTTTTAAGGTAGTACGAAAAATTATTTGCACAAGTGCAAAATGTTATATGTTTCCCCACTAATCTCTATTATTATTTATTCACTCTTTGAACAGAGAAAAAACAGCTGCAGTAATCAGCAAATAACAATAAAAACCAAAAAAATACAGAAAAACGAGCTATTAATAAAAAATAATATTTTATAATAGTAAATACGACCAAAAAACTGTACTTGAATTAAAATATTAATTTTAATCTGAAAATGTAAAAATTCAATAGTTTGCAAGTATTAATAATACTACTTACCTCTTTTGCAATGTAATAAACCAGCTGGATTTTCGGTAACAGATCAAATGGTGGACTTCAAAAGCAGACTGAACAACCGACATTCATAGCTACAAGTGTGAGAATGTCGTTATTGCCTAAAGGCCAACAACTAAAAAGCGTCGATTAATGAGAATACAGATCATATGTGGTAGTCGTACGAGTTGGGGTTTTATCAGTATACCACTTATCAATGATTATTATTGCCGTGCGCGGTCTGTTCAATTTTGGTCGTACGACTTAATCAACTTTAATTAATATTAGTAAAGAAATTTCGTTTTTTTAAGTAGCGATTGTTTGTCTAATTCTTCGTAAGTTAAAATAAACATATACTTGAAAATTAAAAAATATAAAAAATTTTTCGTTTAATTGTTTGCAAATGTTATCACTTTTAAAAATTGTTGACTGTAAAAGTGTTACTTTTTTTTATGGTGCGAAGATATATTAATACTTTTATTAATTGTATACAATATAATTACTACAAATAAATGTTTTAAACACTATTTTTCAATTATTAGTTTTATGACCAAAACCCCCTTTTTACCAGGGTTGTACTAGCCACCGTCAATTTTCTTTCGGAACTAAATTTCCTGTACCTGATAATTTTTTTTCTATCAATAATACGAGATTTCTAATTTTACTATCAATGTGGCTTTTTTATAAAGGGTTATCCAAATGCTTAATTTATTAGTTTGATATAAAAAAGTGGGTATAGCTCAAAAAGCGTTGACAGTAAAAGTTGTATTTCGTGGTAAATATTTTGAAGCTAATTCAATCCTTTTTTAGCTGCTCTGTAAGTTAGATGTAGTATATTTAAACATTTCTAGGTAACTAAGAAACTGTTGATTAAAAGAAGGTCATTTAAACTTTGAATGAAGGCCTTGTATTATATTTTGCACCTTGGTCTCCAAAATATTTATCTGGTTAGGTTTTTATCTTAAACCGTCGGGACCACAAGCCGTAAAAATACAATTTACACTTTTAGTTGAAAAGTATACAAAAATTTAAAGGAGTAATAATATTATATAGGTATTATTATTAATTTACGAAATACAATACTTGTACTTTTATATAAATAAAAAAGGAAACATAAATAAATAATACAACACATACATTTAATTATAAATTATTTTATTTAATAAATTATACGCTGAAATAAATGTTTGCATAAAATCGTTCAACAATACTATTCATTTATAATTAATAATTATTATTATTAATAAGGTTATTGTAAATTTTAAATTATTAATTATAAATTTATTAATATATAAGATGTACCTTTAAAAATCATTTTTAAACAAAATAATATTACTTAGGACAATGCTATATTTCAAAATTCTACTGATAGTTAATTAAATAACAAGTCTGAAAAATTATGTTTGTGGTCTTGTTAATATGAATGTAGATCAGTTAATAAAACTATAATATAATTAGCGACATATATTAACTAGGTAACACTATAGTGTCTACTTGAAAACTAAATAGGATCAACTCGTTCATTAGTATACAAAATGCACTGCATGCATTCTTATTTGACAAATTGATTACAATATTATTTTTAAAAAAGTTTTATTCTAAAACTTTGTACTTAAATAACATTTTTTAACATAAAAAAGTTCAAGTTTTGTTAGGACACCTGACAAAAATTAAAAAACAATACGTCTTAAAACTTTACTCTAATTTAAGATACACGTATTTAAATAGGATTATTATAAAAATATGTTAACAGAGTGGTCGGTTACTCTAATCGAGTAATACTCGATTACTCGCAAAATAAATACAATATTGGAAAAATAATTTTTGATATATTTTAGTTACATACTTGGTTTATCAGCTAAAAATTACATTAAAAAACTTTTGGACTATTATTTCAGAAGTCATTAACAATTTAAAGTATTGACTGAAAGTAAGGAGAGGTTTTGCTATTTTTATCACTAGTAATTTCCCGACCGGACTCTTCGTCGCGACTATGTATAAAAATGAGAATAACATCCAAAGTATTGAATCAAAAGTTTTTTTTTACCAGTCATTTTCTTAATTAGATAATTTTGTATTTTAAAAGTTAATTATATATGTATGTTTCCATAAAAAAAAAATAAAGTTAACACCCGTATACGTTGTTAGGGATGATCTTAAAAAGTAATTATTAGCTGATAAATCAAGAATTATATAAAAGAAATCAAAAGATAGTTTTCCAATGTTGTATTTATTTTACAAGCAATCGAGTGGTTTATTATAAACCGATCATTATATTTCATAATATACAGTACAATAATCTGTATCCCTCTGTATATTCAGGAAATATACATAGTGTTCAGTAAGTTAGGAAACAGTTAAATTGTTACAAACAATGAGTACAATAGAAATTCGTTTCCTTATTTACTGAACACTCTGTATAACAAATAGCTTTCGTACATTTTTTGTTATAATTTCAACAAATAGTGCTAGGGAGTGTTCCCCAATAAATTTAGTCTTTGTATTATTTTAAAAAAGAAAAATGTTCGGACTTAAAATTTATTTATATCAAAATTATATTCTTTGTCATTTATTTTAGGTATTTTTTCAATAAGTTCTAGGTAATTTGTACATTGAAAGAACCAATAATTGGTCGATAAATATGCCACGGTCATATTTATTGTATACATTTTTCTTTGTAGAGGTAACAACTACATATTAACAAATTATGATATTAACTAAGTATTTTTAAAAAAGAAATATTTATGAAGTAATATTTACCAATGAGGATTATCAACAAAATCTAACAATGCATCAATGACTATAGCAGGGAATACTTGTTGGAAAATTGTGATTATGAAATAGTTAAAATAACAACTCGTGATAGTTAGTGAGGTCTCCACAACATTACATTAAACGGGTACTTCTTTAAAAGCTGATTTTCTATTTCGACGATTTAAAAATTACTTAAAGATTTTTAAACCGATACGCTGTTGTAAATGGCTAAAAAAACACTTGAGTGCGAGCTGAAAAATCAAATAATTATTTGCACATCAGTGGGTTTTCTTTTAATAGTCGATTGAACAGCTTACGCATCATTAAAGAGTTAAGTCATGTAGAGCGTAGGGTTAATAAATAATAAATATTTCCACGTGGTAACCTAATATACATTCTTCAGTTTTATATTTTCTATCAATATTTGAATTATCATAAAATTTTTAAGAAACTTTCTGTAAAGATAAAAACTTGTAAATGTATTCAATAGAGTTCACAAATGGTGTCTCTGCCTTTTGTTTATTTTATTTACATTCATTTATATTTGAAGAAAATATAGATTTTTATTGTATAATTTTATGTTCTTATATTTAATGTTACACTATAACAGATAAGATAAAATAACGCAACGCGTGTAATAACTATTTTAATGTCAATTATTATCATTGTGCAACCTTACTCATTAATAAACGGTCTAAACATGACACAGGTATGTTATGAAATGCATTGTTTATTATTATTATTATTTATTCAGTAAATAATTTTGTGAACGTATGTGTTTAGAAAAGAACCCATAATCCTACATAGATAGTAAATTAACTAACAAAATATTACTGTAGTTTTATTAATTTTCTTAATTAAATTCGGTTTTTTTTTTGTACTAAAATTTTTTTATATTTTTTAACGACAAAATGAACCAATTTTTTGGTAAAAACATAAAACCAAACTTTTAAATTAACAGAAAACAGTAATATACTGTTTTTAAGTTACTATCTACATATTTATTTTAGGACTTCTAGACAAATTTTAGGGTAGCATTTCCTGTGAATGAATTTTTTATTTTGATCATCACACATTTTTTTTAATTTTTTATATATTGCTTTTTTTTAATTTGAATGAGTAAACAAAAAAAAAGGCTTGAACTCTATAATTTATATTGCTTCATATTTTAGTGCTACTCTTAAAACTTGCATTTCGGGGTACGAGCATCCAGTAACACCCCCACCCAATGACGCATCTATCAATAAAAATCATATTTCGCTTAAAATCTTAATTTTCAAAATCTTGCGATTCAAATAAAATTATAGGCTTTTAATAATATGAAATATTATTATTTTTATATACTGAAAAAAAAAATGAATGGTGTCCATATTTTCTACAATTTAAATATCGTCATTTCAGTTAATAGGAGGAGATTCATATACTTTTTCTTATACAATTTGATTAAACTTTAAAGTAGTGAAGTAACACATTAATAATATAAAAATCTATATAATGATTATCTCAACATGAAAGCCCACTTCTGAAATCCGTGATCACTGTTTGTAGCAAGGATAAGTTTATACACCAGTATGTACACCAGCCGACTAACTCCATAAGAATATTTGTAAGGATGGAACAAAACCAGTAATCAGATTGCATATTATCCAAACATTATAATTTGTATCATAATATTGTGATTAGTTGTTAATAAATTTATGTTTGTTTTTACTAGTAATCAAAGGAAAGTATTGTCATTAATTGTACAACTAATATCTAAGCCGTGTCCATAAAAAACGAAAATGCCCCGACTAAGGTGTGTGTCGAGTCGTTGGCATAATAATAACCTACTTTGTTTTCAATCAGGTATAAATTACAGCAAAACTTTGTTATTTTATAGGTTAATTAACAGTAGCTCTTATATTTTTGTAATTATCATTTTCATGTTTTTAAATTTATAAATCTGCTCTTAAATTTTAATCGATAATTTTTCATTTTCTGTGCAATTTGTACTACTTCTCGTGTACCTTGTACATTTAAAATGATTGCAGTATTAATAGGCTGATCAAATCAAATACTTGCGTCTGCGTGAAATATAACTGAAACGTTTTTCACCTACTTATAAAAATTCCCATTAAAGAGTGCAAGTTGTAATTTATTCATGTCACCCAGTCTTGGGATTATCTTTTCCTCCAACATTCAGGATTTTGAGATTTGATCATGTCGAAAAACTGAAAATAATAATAATAATATTAATGATATCAAAAAAATTAATATATAATATCCAATTTGTAACAACTACTTCAAAAAAAAATTGCTTCTGAGATAAAAATTAACAAACTGCTAGTAACTGTTACTTACTAATTAATACAATTATTTTAGTAGTGAAAAATAATATATAAAATAAACAAAAGAATCTTAACTAATATTTTTTTTTTTTTTGAAAGATTTTAAAAAGAATATTTTTAAAACATAAAAACAATTTTTTTATATTTTAGGGTAAGTCCTCATGATGTTTTTAAAAACATATTATGAGAACTAATGCTAGTGGTGAATTTATGGGGTGAATGAATTAATCCCTAAAACAAAATAAAAATCACAGTGAAGATATATTGTTGTGTAACTTGAGAGATAGGAAAATTATTTCGTTCATTCATTTTTAGTTTTTAATGTAAAATTTTTTTACATTACACTGAATCACAATAAATATCGTTCACATTTTACACATTTTTCAGAACCAAAAACATAAAACATTTATATTGAGCATTTTCCACTAAGGAAATGTTTAATATCATAGATTTATAACATTAAATAAATAAACTGACAAATTTTTTTAACAATAAATTTTATTAAATATTCTAAAAATGTTTATTCATTATTTTTCCCTTAAATATCCCATTTTGATTAAAAAATAGTCAGAAAATCGATAATTAGATATAAAAGTAGTAATTGTTTATAATTACAACATCAAACATTAAAATGTTATCTCCTGAACTTAAAATATTTCACTAACATATCTGACTTAAGGAGCGCTAACTTTTACCTGATTTTTTCCTTT
This sequence comes from Daktulosphaira vitifoliae, assembly GCF_025091365.1. Taxonomy (NCBI): domain Eukaryota; kingdom Metazoa; phylum Arthropoda; class Insecta; order Hemiptera; family Phylloxeridae; genus Daktulosphaira; species Daktulosphaira vitifoliae. The sequence continues at coordinate 29,708,552 of NW_026099573.1, forward strand.
ATAAATAAAATAAAATATAATAATTTGTCAACCTAAAAAAGAAAATAATATAACTGATTTTGACTAAAAAAATATAATATTCAACTTTTATAATAAATACAATCAAACTTGCTACTCGTCATTGATATTGTTAATTGATGATTACCGAATATACTTAAAACACCGAATTTAATACCACTCATTATAGAGGCATAATCAATATCAATGCCAAGAGGGCGATTGATAGAAATACAATCCAAGTGGTTGCCGAAAACCGAATAAGATTTGTAAATTGCACATTATTTCATCCCTGTGAATAGGGGATAAGAATACTTCCATGGTCCCTCTGCCAATCGTAAGAGACGACTACTGAGGTTATGTCAGGTCGACTACCGGTGCATAATTTTGTCAAAAAGTATGAGGAGTCTTAAACATAATTTAGGCGGATCATCCCATCTCGGATGTACACGAGGAACAGGTAACAGGAACAGGAAAGTTAGTAGTTACAGTAGTTAGAGACGAAAAAGGTCTAAAGAACAACTTGTGCAGTAGCTGTTGCACCAGTTATGTGTACAGGCTTACTAAACGCTTGTAGTATTAACGGTGTAGGGATATCATCACTTAACTATAGGCGGGACTCGTGTATAAGGGAGAAAGAGAGATACAAAGTAAGAATAGGTACGAGTAAAGTTGAAACATTAACCTTTTTTTTTTTACAAAAAACAATCTATACAACTATATGTACAATAAGTTTTTTTTTTGACTCATTAATGACAAGGCATGTATATCTTGAAAAGGAAGCCACCCATTGGTAATACCNATATGTACAATATTACAATGTTATATGTACAATAAGTTTTTTTTTTGACTCATTAATGACAAGGCATGTATATCTTGAAAAGGAAGCCACCCATTGGTAATACCACTAAAGTAAGTTGGTTATGTTTAGGTTGGTTATTTTATGTTAATAAGTCTCTATTCCAGTTGTGTTTTAGTCTTTATGGAGGGTCGTCAAGGATATTGGTCGTGTGCATGCGTGAATTTGAGTTCGAGTTTAGTTTTGTGTGGAATCTAAGGTAATGTAGTTTTGCAAGTTCGTTAACAGAGTCTATTTGTAGGTCTTTATGTAGGTTTTGGTTTGTTGTACCAGGGAGCATTTGTAATTATCATTCGCAGAGAGATATTTTGGAACGCCTGTATTGGTCTAATAGTACGGTTTAGCTGGTCCCCATATTTGTATTCCATAAGCCCATATTGGTCGAATTATTAACTTGTATATAAGCAGTTTAATCTTGAGTGATATTTTAGACTTTAGCAGAGGGCGAAAAATATGTAATCTAATATTTGATTTTTTCCTTTTTTCTTTAATAAGGAACCCAGGTTAGCCGTTTGTCAAGGATTAGACCTAGATATTTTGTCTCATTTCTAAAGGGGTTATTGTATTGTTAAGTGTTATAGCGGGACATATTTCAGGTCGAAGAGCGAAGGTAACTTGATTGGACTCATTTTCATTAACTTTGATTTTCTAATTCTTAATTTAACTTTTCATAAGCGTTAGTATGTGATTGTAGATAATGAGCCGCATCGTTTATATTTTTGTGTCGACTTAGGATTGCTGTATCATCAGCAAAAGTAGCTAGTAATGTGTTCCTACTTTGTGGCATATCTGCAGTAAATATGTTATAGAGGTCAGGAGAAAGATCACTACCTTGGAGGACCCCGGCTTCAATTGTGTAACAAGATGAATTCGCACTACCTTGTCTGACAATGAATTTTCTGTCTAGTAAATATGATTTTATAATGAGGTATATAGGGGCTGGAAATATTTTTTTCAATTTGCAAAGTAAACCATTGTGCTAAACTCTGTGAAATGTTTATACGACATCAAGAAATAAGCCAGTACAGTATTGCTTGATTTCAAGAGATGAAGCAATCATAATATCCGTCAGACGGTGGATTTGATGAATTGTGGAGTGTCTTGCACAAAACCCAAACTGTGTATTAGGGTTTACATTGTGTTCCTGTAAGATCGGTCGAATTCTCTTTAATAGTAGTTTTTCAAAGAGTTTACTTAATGTAGGCAATAGACTAATAGGCCTGTATGATGTCGCTAAGTTTTTAGTTTTCCAGGCTTAAGTATAACAATTATTACAGTTATTTTCCAGATTGGTGGAAAGTCGGAGTATAGCGTTATAAATATAAGTTAAAAGGAGAATATATTTTTGGAAAAGGTTTGACAATAATTTGTTAGTAATAAAATCATTACCAGGAGCTTTGCCTTTAGGTAAGTTTTTAATTGTTGCTTGGAATTCTCTTGGGCTGAAGGGTTTGATAGGCATGCACAATTGCACATTGGCAGAGGGCTCAAAAGAAAGTTGTTCACCATATTAACGTGGATTATATCTGGTATAATGTCTTTGTTTGGTTTGAATGTATTACTAAGATACTCAGCAAATAATGAAGCTTTTTCGTCATCTGATATGGCTTAAATACAGTCTTCTTTGAGTAGTGGTGGGATAATTTCTGTGGTTTTAGTTAGCCTTTTGGTAGCTCGCCATAGAGAGTTATCCATGGGGTTGAGAGATCTCATATAATTTTTGTATTGTTCGAATTTATATTTTTGGAGTTCATTTTAGCTTCGATGCGAAGCTGAGAAGGTATTTTAACTTGTTATCTAAATTGTTAAACACGCGTTTGTCAGAATAATAGCGAGTGTGTTGCCATGTTCTCTAGTTCTTCTTTTATCTGCAATTATACATTTTATGTGAAGTGGGAGTTTATAATTAGTTGTGTATTTATTAGTATTTAATTGGGTGGTTGCATTTTGTGCTGAGTTTTTTAGTAGCTGGACAAAGTTATAAGCTGCTTTATTAGTGTCTTCTTGAGTTTTTAGTATAATATTTAAGTTAATATGTTTGTTCAATTCTTTTTAAAATTTTCCCCATTAACATTAACCTAGAAGTTAAGAATTAATAGAAGTATTAAAGAGAAGAAAAGTTAACATTTGTTGTGTGCAAGAAACTAAGTGGAAGGGAAAGAATGCAAGACAAATAGGTGAGGGCTATAAAATAATATACTCAAGTAAGACTAATACAAATAATGGTGTAGAGATAATAATGGATGAGGATATAAAAAGTTAAGTAGTATAAGTAGCTAGAAAAGTGACAGAATTATAGTCGTAAAATTAATTTTCAAAGATAAAGTGTTGAATGTAATAAGTGCCTATGCACCACAAGTGGGATGTGATGAAATAGACAAGGAAGTATTTTGGAGAGAGATGAATGAGGTAATGCAAGGGGTACCTGACAATGAGAAAAGGATTACCAAAAAAATATATCAATATAATTAAGGATATTTATGATGGCACTTGTACCCGGGCAAAAAGTTTGGACAGAGAAACAGAAGATTTTAGAGTAAGAGTAGGAATGTACCAAGGTTCTGCTTAAACCCTAACTTTTTTCTATAGTGATGAATGAAATTACTAGACAAATACAAGGAGAGGTTCCGTTGTGCATGTTGTTTGATGACGATATAGTATTAATAGAAGAATATAGGGAAGAAATAAATCAAAGGCTAAAGGTTTGGAGATCAGCTCTAAAAGGAAAAGGATTAAAAATAAGTAGAATTAAAACAAAGTATATAGAGTACTAGTTTGACAAAGGAGAACACGAGGTAGGTGAAATGAGGAAATCAGTGACAATAAGCGAAGATATGATAGGAGAGGTGGACAGTTTTAAGTATTGATGAGAATGTAAGACATAGGATTAAGTGGGGGTGAGTGAAGTGGAGAGAAGTGATAAGAGATTATGGATGATTATCAATTATATGCGATAAGAGAATTTCAATAAGGCTGAAATGTAAGTAAGACTAATGTAAGTAATGTACATAAGACTGTAGTAAGACCAACTATGATAAATGGTTCAGAGTGTGGGGAGGTTGACAAGAGAACAGAGCAGAGAATGAGTGTAGTAGAAATGAGAATTCTCAGATGGATAAGTGACTAGAGAAGATAGTATAAGGAACCAACATATAAGAGGGTGTATAGTCAGGGCTGCATTTAGGAGTTTTGCCGTCCGGAGCACTTAAATTCCCCCTCTTTCCTTACCCCTACCTAAAATCATATATTTGTTAAGATTTTTGCCGCCCTTCAAAATTTCCGTCCGGGGCAAATGCCCCCGCCCCCTAAATGCGGGCCTGTGTATAGGTGTAGCGTTAATTTTGTTATTGAATGCGATTTGAGGACGGCTGATGTGTGCGTAGATGTGTTGGATCGTGTCAAGTGGAAGTTTAGGATATGATGGTCGACCCATTTAATTGGAATATTGTTGAAGAAATTGCACATTTTCTTTCTTTATAATTATATTTATGTAATGAACTGTATTTTACTGATCATTTTATTTTATTATAAATTAACTTAATTTTATTTGTATGTGGAGAGCACTGTGTCCTCTTTCTACTATCCAATTCTACGGAGCAAGTGTTCAGACCTCTAGTTATATTATTCATTAATTTCAGACTAAAATTAACAGATGTGTTCCAATACCATACGTTCAGATATCTGAATCTCTCTTTGTAATTACGTAAATACCTTTTATTTATAAATTATAACTTCAGTACCAATAAAAGTTTTTACTTTTCAAAAATAAAAGAAATAACATAATTAATTATTTTTAAATTAATTAATTAAGAAAATTACTGGTCGTTAACAACTTTTAGACCAGTATTTCAAATGTTATTAACAATCTAAGGTAAAAGTAGTTGATTGTATATTTATAAAAATATATTAAAAAATAAGTTATTTAAATATCTTATTAAATCCAATAAAAGTATTAATGTCGGTAAAAATACCAGTATTAGAAAAAATAAATTTCGATCCAAATACCAGTTTTTATGAATTTGGGAGCTAATTACTTAATTGGGGGTATTAAGCTCCTTTGTCTCTCTAGTACCATCTATTTATGTATGAAGCATAAAAAGCAACATGTAAAAATGTAAACTAAGATACTTGTCATAATGTGTTTAGCATTGATGATGATAAAATTGTTCCTGAATTTCGTGTAAGCGAATTTTTAGAATATTTTTAGTTTTAAATTAATATTTTAAATACTATTAGTCACAGTGTTCAATTTTTATTATTTATGATTAAAGGTTTTGACTCATGTTAAAATAAGTTGATTGGTTTTTTTTTGTTACAATAGCTAAAGAATGACATCAAACATTGATTTTAATTGAAATATTAAATATTAATTCAATTAGGGTAGTATCATTGATTATAAATAGTGTGAAGTGGCGATCTACGCTAAAATTGTCTCAAGTCCCTAGAAGATGCAATCAATAGATAGCGTTAGTGTTGTAAGGGACGCAAAATGAGTGGCCATTTAGATGATAAATCATAATTGTTATGTAATTATTCAATTTAATAACTTTTGACAAACAGTTCTTTTGTAAACTTTGTACATGTGTGAGTGGTTACTGCAAATATGTGGCCTAAGTGACCAATGTGTAGTTTTTGGCGTCAAACATGTGGTGACAGCGAACAAGCAAAATGCTAACAGCTGACAATTGGACCAAACATTATTAACAGTTGTAAAATCTATGCCAAAAAAATGTTACCATTTATTATTTTAATCAAATTTTGATAATCAAATTGTCATTGTAGCTAGCCATTTAAGAAATATGTAAATTTTAATGAAATAGTAACTGTGAGTTATGAGTAACAAGCAATATCAAAGGAATGTTGCCTACTTAGGGCCAGCAGTAAACAAAACAAACAATATTTAAAGTGCCGACTTGTCGCAAACTTAATAGAAAAATTTAATGTGCTAACTAAGTGCACACTCTGACTAGAAATATTCACTATATGTATTTTTGACAAGTTTTAATAACACAATTAATAATTATTAATTATTTATTCTTAATATTAATATTAAGAATAAATAACTCACAGAAACACAAATTGCAAAACACTTGAAACAAATTGTATAAGAACAACACTATGTACAATAATTTAACAATTTCTATAAACAATATACTAAAAATCATATAAATTTAGCTTTTCAATAAAACAATTTAAAAAATAAAAATTTTTTATAACAATAGATCTGCTCTCCCCCTCAGGGGGGTGCTAAGTAATTAGCACTACGGGTTTGGCGAACCCGGGGCCCCGAGCTCTGAGCTGGCCTTAATTGGTTGGCTCTGTCTGGTCCTCCAGGTTGGGGGTTTGGCGACGGGCTAACAACCCGTCACTGTAAAAAACTCTACTGTTAAGAAACCAAAACTAAAGCCTCGGGACAGAGATTTGGATAAAACACAATGGAAACGGCCCGGACTACAAGGATTTAGGATTGGCACATGGAACGTAAGAACTTTATATAAAGCAGGAGCTCTTGGTACACTAGTCGATGCAATAAATAGATATAAGGCAAATTTAGTAGCGCTACAAGAAACGAGATGGCAAGGAGAAGGATGTATACCAACAGGTAACATGACATTATACTATGGTGGTCTAACGGCTAATAAGCGTGAAAATGGGGTGGGTTTTCTCGTGCACAATAGTCTAATACCATGGATTAAGCAATTTAAGGCTATAAATGACCGAATATGTTACATTCGGATCAATATGAACCACCGGGACATGGTAATAATTTGCGCATACGCACCAACCGAATCAGGAAATGAAGAAGCAAAAGATGCCTTTTATGAAGAGTTGGAACAAGTATATGACGCCTTACCAGGCCATTGCATTAAATTATTATTGGGAGATCTGAACGCCCAAGTGGGAAAAGAAAATGCTTACAAAGCGACGATTGGAAAACATAGTCTACACGACCAAAGCAATGATAACGGAATAAGATTAATTAATTTTGCAATAAGTAAAAATATGGTAATAAGCAGTACAAGATTTCCAAGGAAAAATATTCATAAAGAAACATGGTTATCTCCAGGAGGAAGATATAGTAGCCAAATTGATCATGCCCTCATAGAAAATAAATATAAGACGATTATAAAAAACGTCAAAAGCTACAGAGGAGCAGACGCAGACACAGATCATTACTTGATCCTGATTGACTTCAGAGTAAAGATATCCATGGAATGGAAAAAGAAACAAAAAATACTCGGAAAATACGATGTGGATAAATTAAGAAATGAAGAAACATTACGGACATTTCAAGAAACAGTGACTAATGTATTAGGAAAAAAAAGAGAGGGAGTAGATAATGAACAGGTTGAGGAGTCATGGAAAGTAATAAAAACCTCCATAACCGAATCCGCAGAAAAAGTCATTCAACATACACAAAGAAAGAAAACAAAGAAATGGTTTAATGACAATTGCAAGAAAGGAATCAAGGAACGCAATGAAGCCAGAATCAAAGCTATCCACACACCAACCCCCGAGAACTTAAGGGCCTTCCAGGAAAAACGAAGAGAAATAACTACACTGATAAGAAAGGAAAAGAGAATAGCCGAAAAAGAACGATTAGAGGAGATTGAAAACTTCAAACACAACCCCAGAGAATTTTTCAAACGGTGCAAAACATTTAAAAATGGATATATACCAGCTATAAATATGATAGAAGATAATAATGGTGCTCTAATTACAAGACCGGAAAAAATTGCCGAGGAATTTAGAATGTACTTTAAAAAACTTCTTAACAATGGCTCAACAACGGAAGAAGTAGGCGAACAAGACGACACCATACATTATACAGTTGAACCAGAAGTATTAAACCCGAGTTTAGAAGAGGTACAGTGTGCAATCCAGACTCTAAAAAATAATAAGTCACCAGGAGATGATAAAATTGTAGCTGAATTATTGAAGTTAGGAGGACAAAACCTAACACAAAAATTACATCATCTAATTCAACAGATATGGACAAAGGAAAAGATACCACAAGACTGGAATGAATCATTGATATGTCCAATTTTCAAAAAAGGTAACCGAAAAAAAGTAGAGAATTATAGAGGAATAACACTACTGAACACTGGGTATAAGGTACTTTCATTAATCATACTTAAAAGACTACAAATTTATACAGATGAGATAGTGGGTAATTACCAAAGCGGATTTAGAAAAAATAAATCAACTACTGATCACATATTTGTCATAAGACAAATTATGGAAAAAAGTTATGAGTTCGCGAAAGATCTACATATGGTTTTTGTGGATTACAAACAAGCATATGATAGCATAAATAGAGGAAAACTATGGAAAATTCTTAAAGACTTTGGTTTGCCAAACAAATTGATCAGCATGGTGAAACTATGTAACACATACACCAGCAGCCGAGTCAAGGTGAACGGCGAGGTATCGTCTTCGTTTATAATAAATAGTGGATTGAAGCAAGGGGATGCGATGTCACCAGTGCTTTTCAATTTGGCATTGGAGAGTGTGATAAGAAAGGTTCCACGAACTGAGACATTAAACCTTGACGAAGGAAATGTCTTACTAGCATATGCAGACGACATAGTGGTTATTGGGAATTCGCGAGAAGGTATTCAGAATACTGTCGAAGAACTGATAAAGGTGGGAAAAGGTATTGGCTTGACAATCAACAGTGGTAAAACTAAATACATGGTGGTGAAGCGAGGAGGGGGTGACCATAACAACCTCCACGTCGGAAATAACACCTTTGAACAAGTACAAGAGTTCAAGTACCTTGGGTCTACCCTAAATAACCAAAACAACATGCATGGAGAGATCAATATCAGACTGGGCGCTGCTAACCGATGCCTTTATGCACTGAAAACCCTCTTTAAATCTAAGCTACTGTCAAGGAAGACAAAAGAACATCTATACGTTAGTTACATCCGCCCTATATTGACATATGCATGTGCCACATGGGCAACAACGAGAGGTGATGATGAAAAACTACGGTTATTTGAGAGAAAAGTTCTTAGAAAAATTTATGGACCCGTATTCAACAATACAGAACAGAAATGGGAAATAAGAACAAACGCCCAACTGTACCAGCTTTACAAAAGAGAAGATGTGGTCCAATTCACCAGAGGGACTAGGATAGAATGGGCAGGCCACGCATGGCGGGCCGATGGAAGTATATTGAAAGGAGCAATGACATATATGGTAAGCGGAAAAAGACCAAGGGGAAGACCGCGAAAAAGATGGAAGGACAGCGTCAAGGAATTATTAGAAGAAATTGGAGTGGACTTGGAGCAGGCATATGATAGAGAACGATGGAAGGAAGTAGTTTTGGCGGCCAAGAGTCTAAATGGCTCGTAAAAGCCCGAAAAAAAAAAAAAAAAAAAGATCTGCTCTCACATTAAAAAAAAGTTATACAAAAGTACCGAGTTCACTTCGAATTACAAACGTAACCTTATTAATAATATAATAACTTTTTCTTTAATATTATAAATATTGCCAATATTATATTGACAGGGAAGAAAGGTAGAAAGACGCAGACCGACTATGTGAGCCGGACTGGGAGTAAGTGTCGGTGTTGCATAGAGAGCGCGCCACCTAATTGGTGCTAAACTTAACAAATAGTTTTAAGCATTTTATAAGAAATGTTACACTGGATAGTTTATTTCCCCCAAAAAATTCATAATAGATATGAATGTGAAGGTTTGTGTTGGGAAAATAGATAATCAAAAAGTCATCTAGATTCAATATACATATTCGAATTAAAATTCAACTAAATGAGATAAAGATATTCGGGGGAAAATTATCTAAATAAAAAATAAAATAATTTGCATTTTACCAAGATAAAACACATTTATTAATAATTTTCTCAGCGTTTTTTGTCTTACTCACTCATGTTAAATGAGTTTCTTTTTTTTTTAGTTTCGAAGCGTAGCTGAGAAGATATCAGTTTTACTCATCAATTTTCAGCTCTCACCGAAACAATTTTTTCAACTATACGTCAAAAGATCAAAAATCGTATCTCATTGAAGTAATGAATTTTACATTTAACAAAATTCTGTTTCAAATTGATCTTATTAAATTAGAAAAAGAGAACATAGTTTCAATACCATTAATTTTTTCATAAATTTATTCAAAAACATGTTTTAAACAATAATACTACAATTTAAACAAATTATGTTTATAACATATCTTTGAATAAATTCCAAAAATTAATTTTAAAGTATAAAAATCTGTGACTGTTTAGTACAATCAGATATATCACAAAGATGGGATTTTGGTATATTCGGCAATATTGTTAACAACTATTTAACTTTTAATTTATTTAATTACAAATTTAAAATTCGGTAATTTTTTCAATTTTTTTTTTTTAACTGTCATAACTTTTTGAAAAATAGATGAATAGAAACAATTTCTTTTATAGGTACATTAGATATTTACCTATCATTTGGTATATTTTTTTTTTGTAAATCTGACCAACATGCCCACAGTGGTAGATTCAAAATGATAATTTTTTCAGCTCAATTTTCGAAAATGTTCCCTAAATACTGGCACATTTATATTATTTTAAATTAGAGCGTATGTAATATACTTAAATATGAAAATAAAATTTCAAACTTTATTTTGTCTTCATAGTGAAAATAGATATCAAAGTTAATTAAAAATACGATTTTTGTAAAAAAATTATTAATTTTTATTTAATATTTTCAACTTTATAATGCTAAAATTCCCACTTAAATTTTTGGCTAGCGTTAAAAAAATCACTCTGCAAATAAAAATAATGATGATTTTTTTTTAAATCTTAAAATTAATAAATTTATAAATATACAGTGTAGTAAATATCTGAGGAAGTATTGAATTACGTCGATTTTAGTATAATATAAGCTTTACAATAGTAGTAAGCAATTTTTGAACTCTTAAGCAACATAATAATTCCATATAAAAGGGAAATGCAGGGTAAGCAAATTAATAATGGTGGAAAAAAAAATATAAAAGGGAAACATGAATAGTATAGGGACTGGACGTTTTGCCGAAGAAACTTCGATTTACGGGTTAGGTCGTTGGTGTCAGAGTAACTTTATATTTTTATATTTTTGTAAGATTTAATTAATTTTTGTGTTAAATTTTTATATTATTTTTGACTTTGTGTTTAATACGTTTCATAAATAAAATAACTATTTAAAAATCTGGGCTTAGCACAAATATTTTATATTCACCGTGCTCTTAGAATTGTGTGTGTGTGTGCGGCTAGAGTCAAGGTTGGACTACTGGTCCTTTAGTCAATCTTAATAATTAGTGTACGAGCTGGCTAGTTTTTGGGCTTAACCGTCCTTTAGTGGGTATAGTAAAAAGGTAGTTGTGCTGGTGGCTGACAAGGAGCCATCCTTCAGTCTGCTACTTTTGAGCTAGACTGTGCTGACGGGTCTAAACTCTACTTCTTTAATAGTTCACTAATTAGAGGGATTGGGGCTGATCAGTTTATCCAACGGGAGGACTCGAGAAGAGCTTGAACGACGAACTCATCGTCAATATATATATATATATTATAATTAGTTGAGAATATCATTATTTTTGCTAGCTTAAGCCAGATGATATCAGATTTTTCCTTTTATTTATACTCTAAGACTTATATGCCAAGTTTTCTTTTAAGGAAATTAGATGACAAACTAATCAGTCAGTCGATAACAAAAATTAAATTTTATATTTTAAAATGGCGTAACATAAAGTTATTTTTTTAGTGTTATGAACATTTGTCTTATCTATATTTTAAATTTCAAAAGCCTATTACATGAGGAAACAGAAACACGAAGGTTATAAAAACCTTTTGAATCGTTTTGTGTAAAGATACACCAGCATTGCTAGAACTTGCATAGGACTAATAATACAAATTACTAGACTAAGAATCCAATAAATTTTAAATAATAGTTTCTCTGTCATTCCAATTAGAGTTTATAAAATAGTGGTAAAAAAATCAAAGCTGAAAAACATTTATGTAAGTGATTTTGAAAAAGTTATTTAGATTAATCAAAATGTGGTTTAAATAAAGAGTTGTTTACTAAAACAAAGGGAAAATATCGTAACGCAGGTTATCACTGAAAAAGAATATTTCTCTAATGGAAAATTTTATTTCATCATAACACTTATTGATGTAATTACATAATAATATAATAGACAAATTCTTTAATAATAAATGGATACCTTTTGTTCAATAAATTTGTTGGAACAAAAATTTTCGGAACATAAGTTATCCACCCATAATAATTAATTCAAATAAAAAGTAGTGATGGGCATAATCGAGATATTTCGATTATTGAAATCATATCTATTATATAATCGAGATATTCTGATTTTTTAAATAATATTGATTATTCTATAATCGAGTGATTATTTCTAATGATTTCTCGTTTATTATAAAAATAATGATTTCTTGATCTTGAAATATGTATAATCGAATAAAAGTTATTTCGAATGATGTCCATGAAACGATGAAACGAGAGAATACTATTTTTAAGTTTTTATTTAGCATAAATTATAGTCGAATTATTATTAAATTGTTGACTTCGAGTCTTCTTATTTTCAACTCGTTCAATCGCTACTCATGACAACACTTTATCTGTCACATTTTTTGGAAGTATGTGACGATTAGAACAAAATTTTGTCCTGAACTGGCTAAACTACTGAGTTCTGATTCTCTCACTAGTTGTGAATTTATGAAAAATCAATTAGGTGTGGAATCAGGTGTTTTAATTATGATGGTCAAGACGGCTATTGCTACCTTATTAAACACCAACAAATAAAAAAAGCAAAATTAAATTAATAATTATTTACTATAGGTATATTTATTCATATTTCGTATAATTTTTCGATTCTCTCGATAAATAATAATAGTTGATTATTCTTATCATACGAGCAGACGATTTTAACTTCGAGTGATTTTTCGAGAGATTCACTTGATTATGAAAATGTCTCGATTACTAATCATTCGATTATCGAAATCATTCGATTATGCCCATCACTAATAAAAAGATTTGATTAAAAACTTTATCATTGTGATATTATGATATCTTTTATGGCCGTTTTTTATCAACGTCAAATATTGATAATAACGTGATTTCACATCGTTATATCAAAAAATTTCTCTTTTTTCTTAATAGGTATTTACGTTACGATTTTATAAATAAATTTAAAATTATTGTTTAATATTGTAATTATCAAAATTCAACGTTATAATATGCCACCAAAAAAAAGTAAAAAAACAAAAAATCAAGATTGGGATAGCGACAAAGGTAAAATTTAAAGTCCAATAATTTTATATAAACTACTACAGTGTAAAAGTTAATATAGATTATATGCATTCTCTCTTGATTATTTTAAACTTATTTTTTATCTATAATATTATAACGCTTTAACATAATATTATGCTTTTGTATAATTATAAATTATAACAATAATTATTATTTTTAATTTTAAGTTTGAAATCAAATTCACATATTATATTATAGATGAAAAAGTTACTGATATACTAAGTACAATCACTAAAGAAAATTATGAAGTTGAACATGAACCTGTTAAATCTAAAAAAGTTCCAAAGAAGACAAAAAAACTAAATAAAAATCAAGACTGGGGAGATGACTCAGGTTTGATATTTCTTAAATAATGAATTTTAATTTGTTTTTAAATATGTACTTAAATTTTATACTAATTTATTATTGTCTATATTTATTCTCTAGATAATGGTGATGTAATTACTGATTTACCTAAAGAAGAATATAATGAACCTGAAGAGTTCAATAAATCCAAAACTACTGGAAAAGTATCAAAAAAAAATAAAAGAAAACAAAAAGAATTTGATATGGACGAGGAAGGTTTGTTTTCATTTTTAATTAATTAATTAATTATTATTCATAAAAGTTTATGTTTAGAAGAATATTTAATGGATAATAAAACATCCAATGATGTACTGTGTAATAAAGAAACCTTCAATATATATGTAAAATATACTGTTTTGAAATTTTAAATAATTTTTGTGGTATATATATTTTGTTTAAAATTTTACTTAGACAATTAGCTAATTTTTTCTAAAAAGGAATATTTAAGTAAAATTAAAACTATATTAAAAATATTATTAATTTAAAAAACTAAAAAATATTAAAAATATTAAACTCAAAGCCACAAAAAAATTAATGAAAAGTCGCGGATACGTATTTCGGAAACAATGTTACCATTATCAACGCTAAACACATACTGACACATTCACATAGTTTTAATTTTACTTAATTAATTAGCCACAAGTGATCAATTTTTATTATAAGGAATATTTATTCTCTAATTACCCCTTTTATCTTTATCAATTTTCTAAGTAGTTTAATTTTAATTCAAACCAAATTCTTGATATTTTGGTAAAAGGTATAATAAGAAGAGTATTACCTAAATACAAATACTTCATAATGTCAAAATCAAACTTTTTGAGTTACTCTTATTTATTATGCATAATGATATGCAAAAACTACAAGAAACTAATCAAAAACATAATCACTAAGGAAATAATTTTAGTTGTTTAAACCTTTGTTGAAAGTATTGCCTTTTTTTTTATAACAAGTAAAATAAAATTTTTTCTAACCAATTAATTTAATGAATATTATAACTGTAGACAATGACCATGATAATGAGGATGTACCTAGTGAAGAATTTAAAAATCTAACAGTATCAAGTAAACCCAAATCTAGTGTAAAACAGCCACAAAAAAGTAAAAAGAAACAAAAGGATTTTGATGAAGATGAAGGTATTAATTTTATTTTTAATAAATTTGTAATATTTATATTAATCACAAAATAATAATTAGGTCTAGATGATATTATTGATAAAGACGGTCTACCAAAAAAAGATGAAGAATTAAATAATATTGAAATTACTAGTAATAAGATGTCTGATAAGAGTAAGTCGTGATGATTTTTTGAATCATTAAAATTAAAATTAAAAACAGTGATTAGCAAAAATATTTAAATTAAAAATCCAGAGTTTCTGAGAAGTTTTTTTGAAGAAAGAAGAAATTGAGTATATAATAAGAACAGAAGTAAGAAAGTTAATAAGAAAAAATGTAATATTATTTAATGTATGACAGTCAAGAAGAATATGAGGATAATTAGAAAGAGATAAATTTTTATGTAGTGGACAAAAAGGGGTAGAATTTCAGAAGAAATGGACACAGGAAGTGATTGTGGCTAAATCTGGAATAGGAAAATAATATGTATCTCAATAACACTTAACATTGATATCAGTTGGTAGGACATATTAATAAGGGATCTTAAACAGTATCAGTAAGTAGTACTTAGATTTATAGTTGACCATTTTTCTTGTCAGTCATTGAAAACAATTAAATGAAAGAAACAAAGAAAATCAGACCAAGGTATATTAGAAATAAAGTGAGAGGTGGGTAAAGTAGTGAATTTCTCTGCTATTTCATTACCTAAAATATTGGTGATAAAAGATTCAATGAAACCGAACACATTCATCTTGTAATTGAATTAAAAAAGTAAAGGATCTAATTATTAAGTTATAAGGAAAAAAATGTATGCAAAATAAAAATAAAACTCACTTTAAATTTTTTTTCCTTCTATCTTCCTCCATGATAAGTTTATTTAAAAATACAACTTTTTTCTAAAACTAATTTTAATAATTTTTTTATGTTTTATAATATAGTTCAACATTATCTTAATAACTTGTGTTAGGTCCTTATGAAAATGAAATTTCATCTAATGAAAAAATTTATCTAGAAGATGCAAGTACACTTCAAACTTCTGAAGATGTCACAAAAACTAATGAAGTTCAAATGATTAATACTATTGGTAATCTAAGTTAATTTATACTAAATAAATTAAAAATTATTTTCATAAAATAAGTGTGAAGAATTGTTAAAAAAAACGTTAGCACAGTGAGGTCGTGGCACAGTATGGACATGACATAGTTGGAACAAGTATAGATGATATCTGACAGTGAATAAAATCACTATCATAAGAAACGCTTCGATGCAAATATGTTGATAGTATTTAATTAAGAAATTGTTGAATTATTCCAAAAGCAAAATTAACTCCTATTTTTGGTTTTACTTCGACAGCCACGTAGAAATAAGGTCGTCAGTACAAATTTTTTTTTTTTTTGAATTTCTAGTACATAAAATAAGCTTTATTTTAAAATATATTTAAAAGACGCAGTATATATTTTCAAAAGTTTAGTTGAAAAAGTTCTATTTTTTATACAGATTTTCAAGTTTTCAAAAATTTAAAAAAACTATTTTTAACTTTGAAGAAGCAAAATAATTAAATATACCGATTTTAAAAATAGAATTTTTTTGTGGGATTTTCATTATTTATGGGGAATGAGGGAAAAATTTTCAATTTTGAAGGTAATGTTTTTAACTCAATACAATTTGTGATCTTTTATTGTATTGTTGAAAAAATCTATCTTTTGAGAGCTTAGAAAAAATGGCGACAGACACAAAAAAAAAAACACATCACGGTAAAATTAATACCTTCTCAATTTCACATCAAAGCTGAAAGTCTACCATCCAAAAATATATCCCATTCTGAGTATTAAAATGTTTTAAACCAATAGTTAAAATTAAAATCAAGACAAAAAAACATGAATAATTTTAAAACAAAAAATATTATGAGTGTAAAAAAAATCGAAAATTGTGATATCAATAAATGTAAAATAATGTTTATATTATACAGCAATTCTTATCAAACACAAAAATTAATTGTTTTCAACATTATTTTTAAAAAAAAATCATGTAAGGAAAAAAGTAGTCTAAAAACTATTTTACTTACAAAAAATTATTGGATACTTATTAAATTCATAGACATATAATTAATATCATTTTATTTTTTATAATAACTAATTTTATTTATTACTTTTTCAGAAAATAATTTACCTGTACAAGTTTCTTTAGAAAATGTCAAATCAAATGAAGTATTTAATATAAGTAAGCATTGATTAAAGATTGTATATTAAATCAAATTTGTCCATGAACTTTGTGAAGTGGACTTCTTCCATTTGTTTCTTCATCACTAATCAGAAGTAACAATGTTATATTTAATTACATTATATCTTCAAAAAATGTATTTTAGGATAAGCTAGCCTAAATTTCCTTTTTTAGAATCAATGTAAAGCTGTTTTTTGTGTCTGTCTGTGAAATTTTTTAGCTCTAACTAGAACAGCTTTGTTGATCTATGCGTCAAAAAAATATTTTTAATCTAGTTAAAGGTATCAACTACAAAAATTTGAAAAAAAAAAAAACAAAAAACCTTAATTGTAGAATTTTAAAAAATTATCTCAAAATTGTTCTTTAATAGGTTTGCATGAGATTACTTACAAATATTATTATTATTTTTAAATTAATTTTTGAAAGTATTCTACAATATCGAAAAAACAATTTTTTTCTGAATTCTTCTACTTTGAAAAAATAGGAGTTAAAATTAATTAACATTTATTTTTTAAATTACTTTATTTTCATTTTTTTAAGATATTCTGGAATGATTGCTTTCTTTAAACCTGTATCAAATTAATGATTTTAAGAGTACTTTATGATAAAAAAAAGAAAAACGTTTTGACAATATTTTTTTAATAAAGTGACATTAAAATGCATTGTAATGTTTTTTGTTATGTGTCACATCCCCATTTTGCCGGGATATTTATATATTTTAAAAACTAAAAATAAAATAGAAACTAACAAAAATCTATACTATATATTAAATAAATATAGTTTAAAAAAACTAAAAAACACGCTTTTAAAGCACATCGAACTAAAAAGTTAAAAATAATTTTTAATTCGATGTGCTTTAAAAGCGTGTTTTTTAGTTTTTTTAAACTATATTTATTTAATATATAGTATAGATTTTTGTTAGTTTCTATTTTATTTTTAGTTTTTAAAATATATAAATATCCCGGCAAAATGGGGATGTGACACATAACAAAAAACATTACAATGCATTTTAATGTCACTTTATTAAAAAAATATTGTCAAAACGTTTTTCTTTTTTTTATCATAAAGTACTCTTAAAATCATTAATTTGATACAGGTTTAAAGAAAGCAATCATTCCAGAATATCTTAAAAAAATGAAAATAAAGTAATTTAAAAAATAAATGTTAATTAATTTTAACTCCTATTTTTTCAAAGTAGAAGAATTCAGAAAAAAATTGTTTTTTCGATATTGTAGAATACTTTCAAAAATTAATTTAAAAATAATAATAATATTTGTAAGTAATCTCATGCAAACCTATTAAAGAACAATTTTGAGATAATTTTTTAAAATTCTACAATTAAGGTTTTTGTTTNGGGTTGGAAAATATTGTTCTCTAGGAGTGGTGAGCGGGGTGGGGCGAATGCGTTACAACAGTATAGTCTCTAGGTCATACACGACGGGATACGCAACATAATAACACGTGTCACGTGGAGTTACAAACTTACAAACAACATACATGTGAAACTAATATAAGCGTGTTAAAAATAAATATAGTTTAAAAAAACTAAAAAACACGCTTTTAAAGAACATCGAACTAAAAAGTTAAAAATAATTTTTAAAATAAGCGTAAAACAATAATGAACGAAAAGTACTAGTATTATTGTGATAAAAGCGTCGGGCGCTCAATATACGAAAAATATAGCACAAAGCACCCACGCTTTTATCACAATAATACTAGTACTTTTCGTTCATTATTGTTTTACGCTTATTTTAAAAATTATTTTTAACTTTTTAGTTCGATGTTCTTTAAAAGCGTGTTTTTTAGTTTTTTTAAACTATATTTATTTTTCACTTTTTAGTTACATGTTATGATAGTAGTTACTATCAATATCATGGTTGTAACGGGTAAAGGGGAATCAGGGTTCGATTCCGGAGAGGGAGTCTGAGAAACGGCTACCACATCCAAGGAAAGCAGCAGGCACGCAACGTGGAGGTAGTGACGTAAAATGACGATACGGGAATCATCCTTTGTAATCGGAATAAATACCCTATATATCTCTTAATGAGAATAAAGCGTATTAATATATAAGTTTTAATAGTAATNATATTAATATATAAGTTTTAATAATAATTAGAATATATATGTATACATGTAAAGCGACTTAAGTACGTAAACGTATCATGCACGAGGTATAGCTGTGTTTTGTTGGCGGGCGGGGCGCGAGGCATATATGGCGGCAGCGGCGTCGGCTGTAGGGATATATAAATGAATATTAACATATACGTATATATAAATAATAATATATATATGTATATATATATTAATATTAGCGGCGATGGTAAGAATATATAATCTTCGCATAATATCGTGGCACTTTCGTTGGCGTCGACGACGCGATGTCCAGCGTGATCCTCGGGCGTCAAAATGTTAGCAGCGTTGATGTGCGCGAGTGGTGATCGGTTTATTGACGTTACCACTTTGACAACAGGAAGAATACTACGGTATCATTAGCGGCGGTACGTCGTCGGCCGTGCGGCACTTGCTGGACTTTGCACCGCGGCGTTTACTCAAAATTATACAGAAAAAAATAGTGTTGACGCCGACTGGTGAGCGGGGTGGGGTGAATGCGTTACGACGCACAGTGGGACCAAACGCTGATTTAGCCGGCCAAAAGTACCATTTTTAAATCAACTAATAAAAATTTTTTTTTTAGCAAATTTTTTTTATTATATCCTTATAAGGTCATGTACAAAAATTCAAGGCCAAAAATTGATATAGTAATGGTTGGGTGCTATTTAAATATCATAACACTGTATTTTTTTGTTTTTTTTCTAGGATTTTTATTATTTCTTCAATCATTTTTTCCTGCTTAANAAAGGAACTTTAGAATCCACATTACTAAATGTAAGTTAAAATGTGCTAAATAAATTTAATGTGGATTATATTTCTTGAAAGTAAAATAAATAGCTATCAAACAGTTAGTGGTATTAAAATAACACCCTTATGTTCCATGTACATTTACTGATTTTATTAGATTAGATGAAATGTTATCTAATCTATATCAATAAAAAATAATATTGATAATATAATTGATATAAACATATTGATGCTTTAAAAATGATTTTACTTTCAAAATTATCAGACACATAAATGTTGACTATTTGAGGTAAAATCTTTGGTAACCCATAAGCCCTTTATTGGGGACATAAATAATTTATTAGTTACATTACATGTAACATATAAGTTTTATTATTTAGCACATTTGAACTATGCATACGGGTATAGATTAAATACAAATAGATAAGCCACAGCAATCAAACTATTGGCAACCAATTTTTTGTATTTATAAATATTTATAAATTTAAATTATAAAAATTTAAGTATTAAATGGGCGTGATAAATTACTAATTACACATTTAATAACGTTTTCATATATAAAAATTAATAATTTATGTTTTCAAAGATACAATGAAATATTAAAAAAAAAAATTTAATTGCATTTATGATGTAATTTCAAGATAATAATGATACTTTTAAAAGAAAAAAAAATGTTTTAATTCATCATTTTAATCATATTTAATATTTTTATAACCAAGTGGGAGGAAGAGTATGGCTGGGAAATATCTAGTTATATAGATAGGTCCACTAATTCTTTGTCTTATAGAATTAGATATTCCATTTAAAATGTGACTGACAAATATTGAAAAATATGTTTTTGTAATGTACTTATTATTATATAAATAATAGTGAAAATAAATATGTTAAATAGTAAAACCATGCAAAAGGGGACCTAGTCTTCAGTGCTCTAGTGAAAATATGAATAGTGATTATGAAATAGGAAACATTTTTTATTTAGTTGGATATTTTTACATTGATAGGTTTTAAAAACAACACAAAATTACAAAATAGCCATGATAACTCTTGTTATAATAAGGTAAACATCGTCTGTTATTAACGCAATTCCAATTATAATCATGGCGCTGAGATATCGTAATATTAAATTGTACTTTTGTACGTGGTCTATAGTAAAATTGTTTTACAATCTCACAAAAAGTGCTAAATTTTATTTTTAATCATGTTAAGTTTGTATTTAGATTTGTAATTACATGAATTATGAAATTATATAAAAAAATAGATAAATAACACACATCATGGTAAAATTAATACCTTCTCAAATTTGCATCGAAGCTAAAATACATTTTACACACTAAATACTGCATTTAGAGCAATAACACCCATTATANTTTTCCTCTTAAGAGAACATTAAACAGCCAATTTTAGAGCGTAAAAACATGTCTTATTAAAATACATTTTACACACTAAATACTGCATTTAGAGCAATAACACCCATTATAAAAACGAAAGAGAACAATATTTTGGAGATGATCTCATATTCGGTTTTGGATATATTGTATTAGTAAAGAGTTACAATTTATTGAAGTTTAATAAAAAAGTACATTTTCAAATTCAATTATCAAGCTTAATATTAGGTTAATCCCAAAATGGATATGAGATTGTCGTCAAAATATTGTCTTCTTTCAATTTTGTAATAGGTGTTAAAGCTCTAAATGTAATACAGAGTGAGTAAAATACATTCTTTTAAAATATGTTTTAGACCATTTTCGTAGATTTTTTTTGTCGACTAGTGCCCCTATCGATTATATTTTAAAATTATTGACTGCGCAGCGTCAAAAGATCACAAATCGTATGTAGTCGAAGACATTACCCTCAAAATTGAAAAAAATTTCGCTCGTTCTCCGTAAATAGGGTAAACTGTAAAATGTATATACATTTCAAAATAATAAACAAGATGAATTATGCAGTATTATAAAACAAAAATTTATTTTGCATTTTATTCAATAAAATATTATTTAATATAATTGAGTATAAATCATAAACAGATTAATTAATTTTTTTTAATATTCCATAATAAATGCCTATTGATAATACTTTATTCGATAATGAAATTATTAACTTCAGAAAAATTTTTTAATCAAAGTTTTTAAATTAAATTATAGAAAAAGTTATTTTAAGAAATTTAAATCCTCCGATTGACATATCTTTCTGTATAATTTTCATTATATATGAAAACACATTGAACTAAAAAAAAACAGTTTGTGATCTATTTATTTGTTTTTAATCAACAACTATATTAATAATGGTACTGTTGGTCTCATTTTGAAATTATTGAAAATAGCAAACTTTTTTATATAACCATGATTTTACCTATTTTATGATCAACAATGATTTTCTTTTACAGATAAAAAAGAAATGGATAACAAAGTTGAGGAAAAAGTAAAAATTGAAAAAATATCGCACAAAGAAAAAAAAAAACTTAAAAAAGAAGTAAGTCTTTTAGAAAAACATCTTATGTGTCAAAAACTCAAACATTGTTCAATTAGAAGAATAAGACATTTTTTTTAATTTTTACTTTTTTATATGTTACAATTTTGAAATACATCTAAATATATATCAATTTTCAAAAATAATGATGTTCTAAAAAAATAATACATGATTTGCCATAAAAAGCTATATTTCTTTTATATTAAAATGATTATATTTATATTTCAAAATTATAAAATAAAAAAATAAAAATGAGAGATGCTGGCTTTGCCATACAATTTGTCAATTGTATTTAATAAATAAAGGTAATAAAAAATTAAAGCACTTTATTATTTAAAATGAAATGTTATTTTAGTTAGAATTTCAAAAACATTTAGACACAATGACTAAAAAAGGGGGTCAGGGTCATAGTGAACTAGGATCAAACTTCTCTGTATCACAAATACAAAAAACAGCAGGTCAATTGGCAGCTCTTGAACATGCTGTTGATATCAAAATAGAAAACTTTAGTATATCTGCCAAAGGAAATGATTTGTTTGTTAATGCTAGTTTATTGATTGCACAAGGTCGTCGATATGGTTTAGTTGGACCAAATGGGTAATTAATTATATTTTAAAGCTTGTTCAACTTAAAAATTAATTATTTATTACACTACCTTGGAGATAAATTGCAGCAACTATGGCAGAGTGTTTCAAAATAATGATCTAGAAGTCATTTTTGACCCCTAGATGTATTTTGATACATTATTTTTACTTAATATATACTTTATTTATGTGCAAAAACGAAGTATATTTTATACTAGCATTTATAGGCCAGTTAACAAAGGAAAAATTCAGAATGTATAAAAATTTATTAAAATAAAAGTTTAGACAGTAATTAGTATGTTGTAGGGAATTTTTTCCGCCATTCGCCAAAATTACTCCTTTGTTGACTGGCCTATTATAAATAAAAACTGAAAAAATTCTATCAAGTGTTGAAAACTCTTTATTATTTTTAAGAATTATTAATGTTAACTGCAGCTTAACTGTTTGATCTTCTTACACCTGTATAACTTTGTATATCATATCAAACATTGTTAAATTTTTATAATTTTCTTATGAAGCTAAACCTGTGTCTATATTTATCATTTTTAAGCTATTTTATTTACTTACTAGAATTTTTATCAAATTTTATAGTCCCTATTTAATTTTCAAAGCGTAATGTACATTTTATATGCTCATACAACATACTAATTACTGTCTAAACTTTTATTTTAATAAATTTTTATACATTCTGAATAATTGTAATATTGATTTATTTATTTTTTGTTTTTATTGTGACATGGTACTGTTTTGATGACTGGACGTGTCATTTGTTTTAATTTATATTTAAATTGTGTTATATTAATTATTTTTACTATACATGAGCTTTTTAAATTTAAACTTTTTAAATTAAAAAAAAAAAAAAAGGAGATTGAAAAAATTGTGGGAACATTTAACAAACACTAAAATTGTTTAAAATTATTATTAAAACTATAGACATGGAAAGACTACATTACTTCGACATATTTCTGAAAGACTTTTTGATATCCCTCCAAATATTGATATTTTATATTGTGAACAAGAAGTTGTTGCTGATGATACAACTGCTGTAGATTCAGTTTTAAAAGCTGATGTCAGGTGCACAGAACTTCTTGCTGAGTGTAAGAAACTAGAAGAAGTTCAAGAAAATGGTGATTCAAGTGTTACAGAAAGATTAAATGAAGTATGTGTTTAAATAGTTTTAAAATTACGTAAATTTTTAACTGTAGTTATATTATAATACAATTTTTTGTTTTAGGTATATGATGAGTTGAAAATTATTGGGTCTGATTCTGCAGAACCCAGAGCTCGAAGAATTCTAGCTGGTCTGGGTTTTTCAAAAGCTATGCAAGATCGTGCTACAAAAGATTTTTCTGGAGGATGGAGAATGAGAGTGTCATTAGCTAGAGCTCTGTTTCTAGAACCCACTTTGTTGTTACTTGATGAACCTACTAACCATTTAGATCTTAATGCAGTTATTTGGCTAGACAAGTAATATTTTAAAAGAAACAATTATTATATTAAATTATTGGTTTATTGCAAGAATTTAGTAGTTTTTGTTTAAAACTTAAGTTTTTAGTTATTAAAAAGGGGGACTAGTTTCTGCATATGCACTTAAACTTTATATTTATTTATGTACATCCCATAATGAATTTTATAATTGGGTTATCACTAAGGTGAAATGTGTTTAGTTTTATTGAGTTTCATTGTTTTCACCCTTGTTCTTTCCTTTACTTGGATACCTGATTTTTACAAGATGTAGTATATCTATTCTGTTCGCACAAGCGAAGAAAGGTTCACAACAACAGAGCTTAGTACTATGATTGACAAGTCAATGGGGTAAAAAATAAACATTTTTGATTGTCTGGGTACCACTATTACCATATGTTCTTGTGTTATTCTCTACATCATTTTTTGGGTAATATTTTGAGGGATTACTCCATGAGTCCTACCACCTGTTCTGGTCCAACATAGGTATTTTCTGCGCTTTCCTCTCTAGAAAGTCTGCTTTTTCATCACGCCACTGTTCCCTGGTAATAGCTATAGAAGCCATTCTTTAAATGCGTTTAATTTCTTTTCTGGCTGTAATAAGTGTTGTTTTGATCCATCAGATCAAGACATCTAATAGAATATTATCCCAAGTGGAGTCGAGAAATAAAAGTCCATTACAGCAATGCTCAATACTGTGACACTGTAACTCTGTGGTATGTCAAGTTCCATAGAGAATCTATGGTTACTTTACCTTTCAGCTAATTACCCTGAGATAAGTTAGCAACCCTTTTTTCTTGTATGGTTGTGTTATGAAGGCCTATTTGCTGTTAGCAAGTAAGAATGCCCAGGACTATTGGTCCTATTTAACAAAAGTAATGACCGATTAAGAGCAGTGGTATGTATTGCCACCCCAACTAAGTTAACTAGGGTTCCAGGGGTTGTTTAACCCGTGACCTTTATGAATCCCACTGCGGGTTGTAGAAATGTAACATTAATAATAAAAATGGTATCATTTACTACTTTAATTTTTAATTTGTAAATAAGTTAGTTTTTATTATTAACATATAAGAATTAATATATAAGATTAAATATTTAAATTAAATAATAACTATGCATTTTTTGTAATAATTACTATGTTAGGTAAATTTATAATTTTATAGTTATTTACAAGGATGGAAGAAAACTCTTTTAGTTGTATCTCACGATCAAAGTTTTTTGGATAATGTTTGTAATGAAATTATACATCTAGATTCTAAGCGTTTGTATTATTATAAAGGAAATTATAGTATGTTTAAAAAAATGTATTCGCAAAAAAAAAAGGAAATAATTAAAGAGTATGAAAAACAAGAAAAAAGGCTAAAAGAAATGAAACAACAAGGACAATCTAAAAAACAAGCGGTAATTATGTTTTTTTGCCTATAATTGGATGGTGTGTATGTAAAAAAAGGCATGAGTTATTAAAGTTCACTTTTTTTATGGAGAAAAAAATTATTTTCATGTTGATTATATGAAAATTTTCTTTTGTAGGCTTTTTTTTTATACTATAAAAAAGTTTTATAATCATAATTTTGATATTTTCTTATTAGTGTTTCATTTATTATTTGTAATATGCAATAATATATAACTATAAATTTGAAGGAAAAAAATGGCAAATTGAAATTATATGCCTAATCCTACACATTATTTATTTTTACGCGCAATACTTTTAAAAATTTATAATATATAATAATCATGTTATGATAAAAAATTTTTTTTTATAAAATTTATCAAACGTAAATTGTCTGATCATTTGATTTTAAAATACATTTAGGAAAAAAAACAAAAAGAAGTACTTACAAGAAAACAAGAAAAGAACAGAGCTGGAAAAGGCAATAAAACTGAAATGGATGACACTATAGAACCTTCACAGTTATTACAGAAGCCAAAAGATTATAATGTGAAGTTTTCATTCCCTGATCCTAGTCCTCTTCAACCACCTATTTTAGGATTACACAGTATGTCTACAATTAATTAATATAAATTTTGTATTGCAATTATAATATTGTAGCAAACTTTAATGTTTAATAACTTAGGTGTTAATTTTGCTTATCCAAACCAAAAACCTTTGTTTAAAAATGTTGATTTTGGAGTAGATTTAAGTTCAAGAGTAGCTATTGTTGGTCCTAATGGTGTAGGAAAATCAACATTTTTAAAATTATTAACAGGCGATTTACAACCAACTGAAGGGGAGATGAGAATGAATCATAGAATGGTAAAAATTTGATAAGCATGTTACTTAATTTAATAAAAATCTAATATTTTTGGAAAATATTGTAGAAATTAGGTAAATATGATCAGCACTCTGGAGAACACTTGACAGCTGAAGAAACACCAGCAGAATATTTAATGAGATTATTCAACTTACCTTATGAGAAGGCGCGAAAACAATTGGGTACATTTGGATTAGCAAGTCATGCTCATATAATTCGCATGAAAGATTTATCTGGTGGGCAAAAAGCACGCGTGGCTTTAGCAGAACTTACTTTAAATGCTCCAGATGTTATTATATTGGTAATATTTGGTATCATTATCATGTTAAACATTATATTTTAAATTATTTATTTTTCATATTTTTACTATACAGGATGAACCTACAAACAATTTAGATATAGAGTCAATTGATGCATTAGCCGATGCCATTAATGACTATAAAGGAGGTAATAATTACTATTAACTACTGTATAATTGCAAGGCAAAGTCAGCAATCTCCTATTTTTATTTTTTTATGTCTTATAATTTTGAAATAATATAATAATAATTTCATTATACAAAAAAAAAAAAAAATAGCCATTTATGACAAATGAATGTACTATTTTTCTTAGAAAATTATTTTTATGTAAATTGAAAATATATTTAGCTATATTTCAAAATTGTTAAGTATATAAAAGAGATTTTTGATTTTATCTCACAATTGAGACATTGTTTACTTTAATATGACCTTATAACAGGTGTAATAATTGTTTCACACGATGAACGGTTAATAAGAGATACAGATTGTACCCTTTGGGTTATTGAAGATCAAACAATAAATGAAGTAGATGGTGATTTTGATGATTACAGAAAAGAATTACTTGATTGTTTGGGAGAAGTCATTAACAGTCCAAGTATAGTGGCCAATGCTGCAGTAGAACAATAATAAATATCTTGTTATATTTAATATTATTAAAAAAAAATTTTGGATTACAATTTTGACTTCTTAAATTCATGTGTTCTTTATATAAAAGTATTGTTAAGCAATGACATTAATAAAAAACATATGATGTTTAATATAAAATTTTATCTTAGTAAGATTTTTTTGAATAAGTAAAACTAAATAATTACTACGCAGAGCGTATCCCAAATTTTGACAATATGAGATTTTTGTTTATAATGATAAAAAATTTTTCTGAACTTTTTTTGTGAGACTTATAATTCCAATGAGAGTTATCAAAATAAAGTTATCATTTTTTTTTAAACTATATTATTAAAATTTGTTTTGTTATCATCTTGAAAATCTGTAAATACTGACATAAGAACTATTGTAGTTTAAACGACTCTATCTCTATTAATACAAATAACATATTTTATTATTTTATACAGTCAATTCATTACAACGAATAAACTATGTTCATGTCACAAATTCATGTATCAAAAAATATTCTTTATTAAAAAAATAGTTATAAATTAAAAGTTTTTTTTTTTCAAAAAACTCACTGCGTTACACTACACTAGATTCTGCTC
This sequence comes from Daktulosphaira vitifoliae, assembly GCF_025091365.1. NCBI lineage: Eukaryota > Metazoa > Arthropoda > Insecta > Hemiptera > Phylloxeridae > Daktulosphaira > Daktulosphaira vitifoliae. The sequence continues at coordinate 29,736,525 of NW_026099573.1, forward strand.
GAACTTAACACAAACATAAACCCTTTAATAAAAAAAATGCATACTTTTACAATACCTGATAACCCACCACGTCGACTCAAACGAAACTGGAACCGTGACCTATTAACTTAACAAAACAACGCCAACAATATAATTTTAACAAAAGTATAACTTAAATTATCTAATTAAGGTGTTACCAATGGGCGACTTCCTTTAATGTTTTTAATGTCATTATTTAAAGTGTCAAAAAAAAAACTTATTGTAAATTTAAATTGTACAATTGTTTTTCTAATAAAAAAAAAAAAAAAAGTTAATTTTTCATTAAAAATGTATTATATTTAATAATATAGTAACCAAATGTTATTTTATGTAACAAATGTATTTGATTTTCAAAAGCGAGATTAATTTACAACTGTTAATTTAATTTAATTAATAATATTTTTCGATACATGAATATACTTATTTTACTGGTAAACTATGTTTCACGTTTTACCAATGAAAGAGTCCATGAAATCGTTAACACATCCTTAACTATTCTAATACATCATTTAGCTGTTCTTATTTATAGTAATTATTCTTTTGATAATAATATTTTGTACATAAATGGTAAAGAAATTGTTATTAAAGAGACAATTATTACATTTTTCGTCAAGATTTATATCTCTTCACGACAACTAAATATAATCACTAGACATAAAATCATTATGGTGATTATTTTCTGAATATCTTGATTTCATTTTAAAATACCTTATTCAATTTTAACTACTATTGTAGGATTAAATCATTTTAAAATTCTGCATAGAAATTCCTTTCAATAATTATAGTATTGTACATACATTTTTTACCCTATCATATACATTCAAAATACATCGACCTTGTTATTATCTCTGTAGGAACTCTTTGATTAATAAATTTATAGAGTATAAATTCAAAGTATAGTATTATACTTTTCATTTAATAATATTTGTATTGATATCGTATTACACATGATATAAAATTATTACAACATTTATTTGTTGTGATGGCAATCTAAAATAAAAAGTTTTTTTTTGGTGTTTAGTTAATTCTGATAGGTTTTGTCTGAATATATTAATTACTTGCTTTAAATATTTTAAATTTATTTTTTGTTCGTGTTACTGACTTTTCGGTCAACTGTTTTTTATAAATGAAATATTTTTTTTAATCATATCCGTTACGATAATTTAAAAAATGCTTTATAGTCTGATACAAATAGACTATAAAGCATTTCTTAAATAATCGGTACAGTGGAAAAATAGTAGTAATATTTCTGTAAATTTAGTTTACCTATTTAGTTATTCCTCATGATAATAATATTTTTTTTAATTTACTGTATTAATGATTAAAATTAATAATTAATACTGGTCAATATCATTTCATTGTGATTTTAATTACAGTATCAATACGTAAAATCTATTCGGATAAGTTTAATTTGAATTTACACTGAAATCTTACTAAGTGTCAAATAAACTACTAATTATACAACATGTTCAGTAAGTAAGGAACACATATCAGTTGTTACAAACAATGAGAACAATAGAAACCCGTTTCCTTACTTAATGAACACTCTATATATTTAAATTTAATTATTTACAAGATATTAATAATAGGTAATTTATAGGCTTTGGTAATTTTGAAAATAATACTTATAAATATACATATAATAATTATAAATTATAAGACTAAATTCTTATAATGTAATTTATAGTGAAGTTTAATTTCACATACAATACTCACCGATCATATGGTGTAAGTCTAATCACATTAAACAGTGCAAAGTAGANCATATTATACATACATTTATAGTGAAGTTTAATTTCACATACAATACTCACCGATCATATGGTGTAAGTCTAATCACATTAAACAGTGCAAAGTAGAGATATTTTCAAGTACTTTCACTTTAAAAATGTTATAATATAGCGTGTAACTTGNGAGATATTTTCAAGTACTTTCACTTTAAAAATGTTATAATATAGCGTGTAACTTGTAAGCCAAATATACACAAATAAAAACCGGCAAATAATTAATAGTAGCAGACGTCCTTTTACTTTCACTGGTTTGTATATTGCAATGATTACACGGGACAAGTAGTCACTGTTCTGATAAAAAGTACATTTTCATTGAAATACATGTTGTTTTCTTGAAAATAATCGAAAATTTTTAATAATAATCAATTTGAATAATTTTTTAATGCTTTCATGAGTCGTCATTGCGTCTGACGTTGCGTTTGATAGTGAGTAATATTAATATTCTTTATTTTAATTAATCAAAGAACGAGTTCGGTGATTTTGCTGATTCCTACTTTAACACGTAGATTAATTATAGTATAATTGCAAAAATTTGAATTGCCACTGTTATCGATTAGAAGTTTCAAAATTGAAGAGTACGGTTGGTTGATCTTGGCGACCTTGAGTAATGTGAAGTGACATATTTGAGACCGGCATTTTTGTTATCGTTATCGTTTGACTTATTATTTCGAATTTTTTCTCATTCACATGCCTCCCAACAGGCTCGAAGAGGAGTTTACCATGCGTTCTTCTTCGGATGTATTTCATTCGCCTAACTCCGTAGTAAGTTTATAATTTATCTTATGCTTAAAAATAAATTTTAGTGAATAATTATGCACACAAATATAAAATAAAAAATTTGTTTTTAGCTTTGATGCGAAGCTGAGAAGGTATTAATTTTACCATGATGTGTTTATTTATTTATTTTTTTTTTTGTGTCTGTCACTACTTTTTCTCAGCTCTCACCGGACCGATTTCTTTTAACAATACGTCAAAAGATCACAAATTGTATCTAGTTGAAGACATTACCCTTAAAAATTGAAAAAATTTCCCTCGTTCCCCGTAAAAGGGGGAAACCTCCAAAAAAATTACAAATTTAAAAATCGCTAATTTTCGAAATTTTTTCAATTTTTTTTACTTTAAAGTGCCATAACTTTTTCAAAAATGAACATATCAATATAAATCTTTTTTATATAGATGCATAATATCATTACCTTTCATTTGGTATATTTTTTTCATAAATTGAACCCTTAACCTGCCCACAAGGGGGGATTTAAAATGACAACTTTTTCACAAAAAATTAATTTTTTTAACTTAAATTTTGAAAATGTTCCGGAAGGTCTGACACTTTTATATATATCTTAAATTAAAGCTAATGTAATATACTTTAATTTGAAAAAAAAAAATTTGACCTCTGGACTTGTCTTCATGGTGAAAACGGCTACCGAATGCTATTTTTGTGTGAAAATTTTCGATTTTATTATTTATATTATATTTAACTTTATAATGCTATAACTTATTGAAAAGTTTATGGATCCACACAATTTTTTTATGAGAAATAATATTTTTTAATAAACCCTTTTTCATTCGACATACTTTATCTTAATCGAGATATTAATAAGGAACCAGCAGATCAAGTAGCTTTTGGAATAAAACACCAATTTTTTTAAAATTAAACACTATCTAAAGATTTGCATCGAAGCGTTTATTTTTGATAGTGATTTTAATCACTATCAGATATCATTATACTTGATCCAACTATGTCACGTCACCACTGTGCCGCGACCCCCCTGTGCTGGGTTTTTTTTTTATCAACATTCATTGGCATCGGTGGATTGTGTGAGGAATATAGGATATAAAACTTCCCTGTGATAAAATAAATATATGGTCAAAATGTTTTTTTGAAGGAGTAAAATAAAAAAATGTCTTATACATAGCCCTCTCGAGACAAAACTCTGGGAACACCAATGGGTGAGTCATCTCTCCGAATATCGATGGATTTTAAAATATAAAAAGGTAATTACTATATTTTATAGACCCACTATTCAGAAATTTTCCAGGTTCATAATTAAAAAAATAATGATAAGTATAAAAAGAGCTAACAATATATTTAAGTGTAAATATACTGAGAAAAATTAAGAAAATAATATTTAATTTTATTTAAAAATGTTTTTTAGGAAGGTAAAAATTTAACTGGTTACTCCAACAATTTTATTTTAGTTGCATCTATGATCATCAAAAAAAAAGCTAGTTTTTAATTTTATTTAATCACTGTCTGAATAGACACAAATAAAATTAAAAAGTAATACTAGTACTCATTTTTTGAAATATAAAAAATTTGTATAACATACAAATTATTGTAAATTTACAAATATATAAATGATATGTATAACATATATATATATGATAAAAAACCCAGCACAGTGGGGACGTGGCATAGTTGGGTCCAGTATAGATGATATCGGACAGTGATTAAAATCACTATATGCAAATTTGTATATAGTGTTTAATTTTAAAAAATTAGTAGTTTATTCCAAAAGCTAAATTATCTCCTAATTCCTTATTTATATTCTGATTACAAGTTTTATGATTTATAAGTGTAATATATGAATAATTATATATATATATATATATATATATATATTTATTCATATATTACACTTATAAATCATAAAACTTGTAATCAGAATATAAATAAGGAATTAGGAGATAATTTAGCTTTTGGAATAAACTACTAATTTTTTAAAATTAAACACTATATACAAATTTGCATATAGTGATTTTAATCACTGTCCGATATCATCTATACTGGACCCAACTATGCCACGTCCCCACTGTGCTGGGTTTTTTATCATATATATATATGTTATACATATCATTTATATATTTGTAAATTTACAATAATTTGTATGTTATACAAATTTTTTATATTTCAAAAAATGAGTACTAGTATTACTTTTTAATTTTATTTGTGTCTATTCAGACAGTGATTAAATAAAATTAAAAACTAGCTTTTTTTTTGNGAAATCCCCCCCTGTGGGCAGATAAAGGGTCAGATTTACAAAAAAAATATACCAAATAATAAGTAAAGACATCAAGCATCTATATAAAAAAAAATTATATTGATACGTTNGTTGGAGTAACCAGTTAAATTTTTACCTTCCTAAAAAACATTTTTAAATAAAATTAAATATTATTTTCTTAATTTTTCTCAGTATATTTACACTTAAATATATTGTTAGCTCTTTTTATACTTATCATTATTTTTTTAATTATGAACCTGGAAAATTTCTGAATAGTGGGTCTATAAAATATAGTAATTACCTTTTTATATTTTAAAATCCATCGATATTCGGAGAGATGACTCACCCATTGGTGTTCCCAGAGTTTTGTCTCGAGAGGGCTATGTATAAGACATTTTTTTATTTTACTCCTTCAAAAAAACATTTTGACCATATATTTATTTTATCACAGGGAAGTTTTATATCCTATATTCCTCACACAATCCACCGATGCCAATGAATGTTGATAAAAAAAAAACCCAGCACAGGGGGGTCGCGGCACAGTGGTGACGTGACATAGTTGGATCAAGTATAATGATATCTGATAGTGATTAAAATCACTATCAAAAATAAACGCTTCGATGCAAATCTTTAGATAGTNTGAAATCAACATAATGCTTCTTTATGTATTAACGTTTCAAAATGTTAGAAAACATTTATTTCATAGTTTACAAAAAAAATATGAATTTGCCAGGCGCAATTCAAGCATTCTTAGCAATATGTCATTTTAACTTTAAACAAAATATATATAATGTCGTAAGATGTAATAGTAATTACTATGATAATACTACTTACTCATAGTTTTCATACTCTCTGCGTAAGTATTAAAGTGATATATATATACAGAATGATTAATTAACTTTGTCTCGCGCAATATCTTCAATATCAAAATTCTTCCGTTTTTATTTGAAACAGTTCATTAAATTTGAGTGTCAATTCAAGCGTCGTCTCATACTAAAAATCAAAAACTACATTATTGGCTTGTTTATTATTTATCATTATCATTATTGCATCATTTTTCAATATTATCATTCTTTATAGTTCTTATATGAAAAATTATTCTATAAGCAACGTTTTTAGTAAAATATCGAATAACTTATCCTAGATGTGTGCTTATTCAAACGTCAACCCTTCAATCGTATTATAATTCAATATACACTAATTGTATTATTTTATCAGCTTAAGTTTGTACGTCGTATATTTCCTAAAATTCAATGAAAAATTTCAATGTTATTTGTTAGTACTTCTTCAAAAAAATATCCATACTCAATTTATTTTAGAAGGATATTAATCAATTAAAAATTAAACATGTAAAAAATGTATGTTACATTGATGTCTAAGTGCATGCATGTGTTAGATGCACATTTTGTGTAAAATGACTTATTATTAAAATAAACATTTTAAATTGTGTGTTTTCATGTGCACAAATGAGGTACATAAAATACTCTTGTGGCGTCATACAACTCTGTGGTCAAATGTTATATTTATTCTAGTATATCTCATATGTGAAATGAAAGCCATTCCTGAAAAATACATAAATGTATACTTAACACATGTTTGCCCTTAATTATCGACATAAATTGTTTATCTAACGGCTGTATACTTTTATATTATAAATATTGTTTAATAAAATGTAAATAACAAATTTTAGGAACAATAACTAAGTTAGGACAATAGAAAGATAGTCTGTTTTACGTAAATTAAATACTGTCTAATAACCCAATAAAATATGAATCACATATTATGATATCTTACTCAATATGCTGTTAAAAATTATTTTATCTACATACAGTTTCATTCAAAATAATAGATATGACAAAAGTAGAATTGATAAAAAAACAATGATATAATTATTTATATATTAAGTTTTAAATTGACTTAAATAAAACGTAATATTTTTTTCAAACATCTTTTTTTACTCGTACATTAATTTAGTACATTTTATTTTCATTGTTTGACAATAATAATATTCAATGTGATGAAAAATCAAATTCTACGAACAAAATTTTAAGTCTTATGAATTAAATTTATCCAACTTAAAATTTATTCTGTATAATTAATACAGAATAGCTACATGAAGATATCATGGAAAATATCTAGAAAGCACCTACTAAAAGAGTTGGATGAATTTAAATAAATTTTATAAAAATATTATTATATAAAGATTAATTAAAGAAATTAAGCTTATCAGTAAGTGCAAAAACGTACGCTTTAACGTAAATATTATAAAAATAATAAAGTAGTAGTATATTTATTTACTTTTAACGCGTATAAAAATTTAAGGAGTTTGGCACAATACTTTTCAATAAAAAATGTTTGTTACTTATAATAAAGTTATAAGTTTTATACACTGGACTACAAGGAACTTTCATTAGAAACAAAAATGTACTTTTCTAAATCAACTTTTCTCGATGTTTTCAAATATGCAATTAAACTTTTTTTCTATCACTTCTAAGTTTTAATATTATTACTTATTATTAAAAAATAAGTATTTGCATATAAAAAAAAATAATTAAGAACAAAAAAAAAATTGTTTTAAATTCGTTTTTCCTTACTTATGATGATTACTAATGAACTTACGAAATTTAATGTCATAGAATATAGTCTTTAATAGTTAAAAAAAATTAAAAATTAATGGTGTCAATTAACGTTAAAAAATAAAATTTTTTAAGTATTGCACTTAATGAATTTTTAAGACATGTTATAATAATTATATATAAGTAACAGTAATTTAAATTGAAATAAATTAAACTATTTTAAGTAATATTGTGGTTTGTAAAAAATATATATTTTGTATTTATAAAAATAAATAGTTAATCAAATAAAATTACTTTGAACATTATACTATATTAAAACAGAATCTATTAAAACATAATAAGTATTTATAGTTCTCAAATAGTTGTTGAAAGTTCGAAAGTAAAACAAAAACTTTAATTAACCGTTACAACATTGTTCCATTTTAATATAATAAGTTAAAATTACGCCGTTGAGGATAGATATAATATTATTGTAAATTATTCGAAATTGTGTTGATTCAACTACAAACGCCAAGGATAAACAAGAAAAATTGAGTTCGTATGAGAAAAATTAATTGGGTAGTCGAATTAAAAGCAATTAAATATCAGCAGTATCGCTATTATTAAAAAAATTATAAAGTGAAGATATAGTTTGCAGAGTTTTATAAATTGTCTTTAGTATATTTATACTATATAGGATAATTTCCTTGTTAAACCATTAAATCATTAAAATCACTGAACAGCTAAATAAGTAATTATTTGGTGTTTTTCAATGTTTTTAGATTTCGCAAGAAATCGATTTCTATTTACATTGTTTGCATTTAAATTCTTCTATAAATCCATATTATTAACAGTTTCAATTATTTTCGCTATCTCAATAAATTAAAAAAATAATTATGTCATAATTTAAAGAAAAAAAAATTAAATTACATTAATTAATAAAAAGAGAACATTTAGATTTTTTTTTCAAAGAGGGTTGAAGAATTTTATGTGTTAATTTATTATATTATTTTTAATAATTTTTTTTTTAATCAAGGGTCGCCATTTCAGATTAAACTAGTATTGGGTAAATTTTTTGATGGCCCATTATTTTACAAAGCCGCTAGCAATTTATCTCTTATGATTAAACTAATGCTATATTAAAAAAACATTTTCAATAAATGGCTTTTAGATTTTCTTTTTTTTACAATTATAACACATACAGAGTAATTTACTTTTAATGATCCTCTTAATTAATCGTAAAATAAAAAGTGTATTAGTGTTTTTAATTCTTTTTTTTTTTTTTTAAGCTCGATATTTCCCTCAATTTTTTAATCATAAAGTTTTTTTCATGTTCATCCTTTATACTTTATAAGGGCGTTAAGTTTAATTCCTCAAATGGCAATATCCCTAATTAACTAGTTTATTTAATATATATTAATCTAATTAAAAAAATGCCTGGTTGATAACAACTTTTGAACCAGTATTTCAGAAGTTATTATTAATTTATACTGTTATTTTTATCATTAGTCGTTTCTCGGCCGTACTCTTCCTCTCATATGAATGTAAATGTTTTAATAACTTTCGAAATACTGATCCATAAGTTGTTATCAATTAGTTATTTTTTTAATTAGATTCTAATTCATTAAGTGGTACATGATAAGTGAATCACTCTATATACATAGTATTTCTTAAACGTTTTTGCTAGTTTGTAGGCTTCTGATATATTATTTATCCGTTAAAAAAACACTTCATAGTAAAGTTATTAAACACATAAAATAATAAAAATGTTTAATTTCAAGTAAAGTAATAATTGATAACAGAAGATTAGACTATCTATGATTAATACTAATTAATTATATTACAAATTGCAAAATTGTGCAATTTAAAAAATTTATTATGAAATGTTTTTCCAATCAAATAAAATTTTGTTTACACGACTAAAATTTTGATTTTTACTATGTTTCATAGATTACATTTAAATAACCCAGTATGGCTAGGCTCAGTACGAGTATAGTTCTACCGGCCTTGATTTGTACTGAAAATTTAAACTGGGGAAAATTAATTGTCTCTCTCCAATAACGCTACTGAAGTTATCTAAATTCGATTTAGAATCTAATAGGTTTTAAATTAAAATCCTAAAAATTAAAAATTAATACGGCATGGTACCATATATTTACGTTTTCAAAAACTGTAGTTTATACAGAATTAAAAAAAAAGTATTTTATAAAAAAAAAAAATATGTTCAAGTGTAAAATTTGCCAACTAAATTATTATTAGTTTACAATCATGTTCATTTAAGAGAAATTTGATGACTTCATGTATTTTTTAAAAATGTCAACCATTAGCATATACTTCATATACTCAGTGAATAAATAAATTGAGTCAACACTAACATTTCTCATTATAACAAATTTTGGTCAAAAAGTTGTTATTGATTAGTCATTTTCTTAATTTGATCATTTTATATCTTTTATTCTAGTTAAATATGTATGATACCTTAAAAAAATATTAAAGTTGACACTTCTATAATACACAAGGGATGAAACTAAAAATAATTTAAAAAAATAAATCGAGTGGCTAGCGTTAAAGGGATATACAAGTATACTGTAAAAAGGATTGAAATTTTTATAATAATCTATTTAATAAATATACTCTTATTATTTTATGGTAACCATAAAATTTGTTTTTACTGTTTCATTATTAGAGAAAATTAATTTGTGAATAATTGTTAATATTTTCTATTAACTAATTAAAATAGTAACCAGTTTCTCATGTAATATATTTAAATTAAAAATATGTTTAATATTTGACGTCAATTGTACACAGATGATATACAAGTATTTTTTTTTTATGATAAAAAAATTGTATTAATCTTAACATTATCTCAACATAATGAATAATCGTATATAATCTTTAAAATTGGATAGTTCCTTTTTTTCATTTACAAGTTAATACATAATTTTATTTGATTCAAACAAGTAATTAAAGAATCCAACTTTTAAGATAAAACTAGTGTTTCACGTAACGTATTAATTATTATGTATAAAATATTTGGAAATCAGTCAATACTATTAATTGAATGTTAATGAATAATTAATTGTTTTTCAATTATTTATTTGTATTTATAGTTTCATTATCTTTTTAATATTTGACGTATGAAACTAGTATTAAATCACAAAAAAATTAAGTGAAAATTATATTTTTAAATCGATTTTAAAAGATACGCCCATTCATCCTTTCTCTAAACTTGCTTAAAAGAAGTAGGTAGCGTCAAAGACAGAATAACGGAATTTGGGTATTATTCTTATTCGATCAAGATAGGATTTACACGTTGCTCTTTTTGATATCTTTAGCTAATACTAAGAAACACGGTTGTCGCATATCGATATCGAGTACCTTTTGCAAATAGGTTAAAATTAATACAATTATAAATTTTGAGAAAGTTACATACTATTTTACAAAATTCAACGAGCGTGATCGGTGAGTGTTAAACCCAAAATTCTGGTCGACTCGTCTTTTGATCGGCTTTACACGCACTCGCACACTATGTGTCGCTTATATCACATGCAATATCGTATACACATTGTATACAATTACATAACATGCTTTTCAGTTAATGTTCAGTCTTAGACCGTTTCGCGTACACGCGCAGCGTCGTTCGTATGTAATGGTTACCGCACTTACCGAGTTGATGACACCTAAGAGGTAGTGGTAATGGTTATAATCCACACGATATTTTACAATAATAATGCAACGGCTTGAATATTTTAAATGAAGTTGGCCGATACAACATATACGTGAGTGTAACTCCGGCGATAGACGTGTGTCGTTTTTGAGCGGTGATAATAGTTATTGATAAAATAATCTAGTGATTTATCTTATAGATACAATAGTCACCGAGACTTGAACGACAAAATATGTGAAAGCCACGTTAATAACGTTCTTGATTTAATTTTTTTAATGACTGATTCTTTTGTTATTTGATATGGAAACCATTTTTTCATCTTCGGGTCGTCGTAACATGTCCAGCATGGACACGGATATGCGTTACCAAAACAGTGCTTATAAAAACTTTTGGGTGAGAGATAAAATTTAAACGAACTTTTAGTAAAGTTAAATGTGTGATTTCATTAAATGTGACGAATTTGCAGCGCTCGTTGAATTCCTCAGGATGTTTTGTTGTCTGTTACAAATTTCGTAATATTTAGGTTGTTAGACTTGCAGTGTGCATTTCACGGCCGGTTGCATGTCGCATTCAGACGGTCATGGTCTTGTCATGACAAGACGTCACAGTTTTAATTTAACTTTAATCTATTTAATTCGCATTTTACGATACGAAGTAATGATTCAACCGTTAGGATAGCATACACATGATATAAAAAGAGTAATTAGTTTAAATCTTAGAAAATTTGAATTACTATGAGATACTGAAAAGTTAAACAAAAAATATATTAAAGTTTAACAAGTAGAACTATTATTGGCAATTTTTTTTCCATCAAATAATTAAAATATTTTCATACGGAATTTTTTAATTTTAAAAGTTTATTCAAATTATTCATTAATTATTAGTAAAAAATTATCTTTTTGATTTAACAAGGCATGTTATTTTCTCTGCTTGTCATTCTTTTTTGCCAGGCCTCGACTAGAACAACTATCCAAGTTGTTGGATTCATGTGACGAAGCTGACACTTATTTTTAAAATGTTGATTTGAAAACCGAATCACTAGATAAGGAGAAAATAATTTTTACATTGTAGCCTTCAAAAATCCCATTTTGCCCAGAATTATAGCATTGATTTTTATAATAAAAATTATACTGTGGATAGAAGACAGTTATAAATAAATAAATGTGTTATTTTTTAAAGTTATATTTGATAAAACATAAATTTTAATTAGAATTTAATTTCATGTATTTCTATATATCATTGCAATTATGTCATTAAAAAAAAAAAAATCTTAAAGTCTTCTTACACAGTTATTAAGATATAAAATTTATATTTCCAAATTTTAATATTGATAAAAAACTTCTATCAAAAAAAATTTTTTGTCCGAGCCATTAACAAAATAAATAACTATTAATAAATTGTTTTTAAATAAGGTACATTATTTATAGACGAGTTTGAGAACTTTGTGTATCATGTATATTCATAAATCGGATAATTTTCGAGGTAATATTTTAAAAGGACTGATTGTTAAGCATTGTGAGAGGAAGGGAACCTTGTCCCCTTAATGCTTATAACATACTTTCGGGTATAATTCATAAATAATATTATTCGAAATCTCCAGTAACACAATTTCATATCCATCTCTTATCTCTTATTATGTATTGATATTTCTCAAAGATCTTATTAAGATTTTAACCACAGAAGACAACCTTTTTTTGTAGCTTTCTTTGGTATTTACCTATTGCGATTTATTATTTTTGGCGTCAATTTAAATTTTACAAAATTGTGGAAAAATTTGACTGGCTTATCATTTTATATAGCTGGCGTTTATCTCCTATAATTTTCCATTTAAATACTTTGACGGTGTGATTTATCAATGATACTACTCCCATTTTATTGTTAAATCATTTTTCTATAAAAATTAACAATTTAAAATTTGATTTATCTTTATAAACCATAATAAATAGCAAGTTAATTTTAAACAAACATTATTTTTAAAGGTAGATTTTAGGTAACTTACTAAAGTTAAATGGAAACCTATTATTATCTTTTTATTTTTAAATGAAAAATGGTATAAATAAAATAGCAATAAAAATGTATATGTTTTTTTATAACTAATATTTAAAAACATATAACTATAATTAATTTTAGTGTCTTCTGAAACCGCACAAAAAACAGCTATTTTCCTTTTTATTTCTTTTGTATACTTTTAGAACTTTACCTCAATTTTTAGAGGTCTATTAGAAGACGTATTTAGGGAGTGTAAATCTGGCTAAATTGGTGTAGAAAAACTAGTCTCAAATAAACCCTTTTCAGCACATTTTCATATTTCTGAGCTAATAATCTATTAGTTGATTTAAACAAATGCGAACTAATTTAAGTTCATATTCTCTGTATTTTTCACAGGCCTAAAAGTATTTCTTTTTATTAGACATAATTGACGCATTTGAGTGGGATATATCGAACAAATCGTCTAGCTTTTCATGAGTGTATTAATTTTTGTTTAGGTAGTACTTAATAAAAATTCAATTTGACAAAATACTATCGATTGATTTTATTATACGACTGCACAGAAATGGACTGTATTTTAATTTACTGGTCATTATTTATAGTTATTACTTCTATGATTATAACTAATTGTTAAATTTTATTAAAATATAAAAACTACAAAATTTATGATATAAAATAGTTAACATTTAATAATAGAAATCCATATATATTACTACCGTATATTTATTAAACTATGATAAATAATAAGATTATTATTATTTTTATTGTAACTAGTTAAGATCCTTAGAAATTTTTATTAAATTCGACATATCAAATAAGGGTTAGAGATACAACATTATTTTTATTGAATATAATTTTTGGTAAATGTAACGATAAATAACTTTTGTATAACACATTTAGTCGTATGATGAACGGTTTATTAAATATAAAAATATTTCTAAAAAACGGAAATTTTTGGATGAAAATATAATTTTTTAAATGTTTTTATTTTTACGGTAAAATTTTTATTGAAATTTTAAGAAAATTTGTAAAAATATTTTTTAAAGACAATTATTAGATCTATAATTTATGTTATATTCATATTTACTGTTAGAGTTATTTTTTGAATATTAAAAAAAAAAAAATAAACAACCCTGGAGTTCAATTAATAATGCTCTTGCAGCACGAGTTAGGGTTGATCAATCATGACCAAATTTTGTAGATTTTATTTATTTTTTGGTAGAATAATTTTGGAAGTAAGAAGTTCGAATTTCAAAAGTTTAAAATTAAGGGCCTCTATAATATATTTTTGCGTATCAATATAAAAGAATAGTACAACAGGACGATCTGATAGAGAGACAACTTTAAACAGTAAGTTTTTGAGCTTACTCTGCAACTTACCTACATATATAAATATAGCACATAGTACATAGAAAATGTTACAATTTTATTTTTTAATTTGTAGTACGTAACTTCCACTTTATTTTAAAATACGTTTAAGGCTTTAAAAAAACGTAAAAATACGTTTAATTCTAAGATGTTTTCTAAATTTAAATTGAAAAAGTTCACTTTTCATACAAAAATTACTATTTTTAAATTCTACTGTGAGTAAAAAAGGGAAGGATTTCTAAAAAATTTACGTCTAATGAAAACAAATATTTCAGGTGCTCCCAATAAAATATTTGCTTTGATTTATTTATTTATAAAAAAAGTTTTAGTGATTTTAAATAAAAAATAAAAATAAAAATTTGCATTTTCTGAAATTGTTTAGAAATTCATTAGAAACCTTATAATATATTCTGTTTCTTGAATGAACAGAATAGATAAAACCAATTTTGTTTCGTTCTTATACTATTAAATATAATAAATTGTTTAATTTTTATAATTAATTTTATTTTTAAAAACAACACTTTTTATAGGGTTCACTAATCATAAAAAAATATTTTTCTAGTGAAGGTAGGGATGCCTTTAAGGCCTTCTTCTGTTGGGTATAGCGATTGAATTAAGTCTAATGAAATGTCTTACCTAAATCGTTTTTTCTTCAAGTTTTGAGAACTTTACTAATTTACGTTTTTATATTGTTTCAGCGGAAACGTTTAAAATTCTATATCGTTCTGTAACAAACTAAACATAGGGATCTTTTTCAAACCCTTCATATAAATATATCTTAAATTTATGAAATTCTGTTTTTTTTTTTAGGAAAAATGTTTATGGAATGTGAAGAACAGGCCGTTAACTTTTTTTGTGTTATTATGCGTTGTTATTGCTATATTAGGAGGAATAGTCTTCTTTACCACTGATATTTTCAATAAACCTGAAGCTCAAACAAATCTTCAAACATTAGATTTTAATGAATTAATGAAGGGAAGTTATGAGCCCAATCATTTTAATGGCACGTGGATATCTGGTAATTAAACTATTTAATCAATTGAGAAAATTATTATTATCTAACTATATATTATTTTATATAGATTCTGAAATTTTGATGAAGGACGCCAATGGACATATCGTTTTGTTTAATGTTAAAACTATGAATAATTTAATTTTAGCATCCAATTCTACGCCGGTTAGTAAATTTATTAATAGCGTATTGTAATGCAACATTTTCTTTAGATGCTATGCAATTATTAATTTAAATAGGCTGTTTATATTTTTTATTTATTTTCAGAATGTCGATAAATGTTTTCAATTTGAATTATCAGCCAACAAAGAATATCTTCTGATAGCCTATCGCTACCGAAAGGTAAACTGTAACTTGTTATTGTTACGCTAACTAGTAAAACGTATTCATGTTGTTAAATATTCAGGTTTATAGGCATTCCTTTACAGCTAACTATGATCTGATCAACGTTAAAACTGGGTAAGCCCTTTGCATATTCAAATGTAAATACTTGTGCTTCCACTTTATGCTTATATCCATGTTTTTTGCTTACAAGGTTTTTCTAAAGGACAATCAAACGGTATTTCACATTCTATTACATTAAGCCAATTTTAAATTGAGTATAAAGCTAAAATGTACTGTTATTTAAAAATGTATTGAGTAACACATTAAATATAATTTAATTAAAATTATAATTTATTAACACTGGACAATAATAATAATAATAATATTAAAATTTTGAAATTTTCTACGAGATTTTACAATTCAGTCTTTACTGAAGTGTGACTTGTTAACATCCACATGCTGGTTGGGGTGTTGGGAAGCAATATTGTGAGCATGGGGTAGACAATGTACTAGTAGAAGCTAAAATTTGTGAAAGTAATTGTTGTTCATATTGGTATTGTGGAGTTATTGGTGTTGTTGGGATAGGAATCAACTGTAATGGAGCAACTGCGGGTGCAGGCGGTGGACATTGATTAAGTGATGATGCTAAAGAAGCGAGTAAAGGAGCTAATTCCAATAATGAAGAATAAGATTGGCAGGGTGCTGGTGATGGAAGACATGGCGGTAGTAAGGTAAATGCAGGTAAAGATGGAGGAGGGCAAGGTGGTGGACTAGGTGGTGGACAAGGTGGTGGGCAAGGTGGTGGGCTTGGTGGTGGGCAAGACGGAGCACAAGGTTTTGATTCGACTGGTGGAGGTGGAGTACTAGGTTTTGATGGAGTAGTGGGTACTAAGTATGGTGCAGGTATTGGAGTCAATCCCTTTTTCAAAATTAGCTTAGCTAATAATAATGCATTCAATTTTGATGTTAAACTGTTAGTTCCCAAACATGAAGGGATAGGACATGGTACTTCTACTGGTTTTAAACATGGTATGGGACACGGAAAAGGTTTCAATACTGCTTGGGTCTAAATAAAAAAAAACTATTATTATAATATATTGGAATGCAGTTTAAGTTTTGTAAATATGATTCAAGTTGCGTATAAAACGATTAACATAAAATTACATTTATTTATAAATAAATTTTAACTATTAGTAAAATTTTTTTTTAAATTCAATGTTTTTCTAAATTCTAAATTCTTATTATTTATATTTTGTATTCTAGTGCAGTTAAAAAATAATAGCTGTACTGCAGTCATAGAAACTTAGTTCAATAAATCTATACATTACCTTCAAAAAACATATAATTAACTAAATTTTAAACTTTTTAATATCAAATAATCACAAATATAAATTTAAAAAAACTTAAATAACCAATATGAAAACAAAAGTTTTTTTAATTTATGTTTAGGCTTTTCTTAAGGGCTTAAAAATTATCCTAATTTTATTTATCCAGTATTGTTTTAGTCATGATTTTATAAAACTAATAAGTTGATATAATAGTGTTAAAAAAAACAATAGAACTAAATTGAATTACTTACCGATGCAAAGAAAAGAACTGAACAGATGATAAAAGTGCACAACACTTTGTGGTAGTTCATGGTGATAATAGGTGTATTGTAGTGAACAAATGAAATTATATGTTTCAAACAATTTCAAATGCTTAAATATGAAATTCATATCTCATTGTTTATTGAGGATGACACGATTATATCTTAACCATCGTTTTAATTGATATTAATTGCATCAAATAATAAATCATAGTAGTTTATCATAGTAACTCAACCTTCAGGCATCATTTTCATCAATTAAAACAAACGATAAAGATCATGATTAAAAAATTATGCTGTTAAAGCTATTAGGTCACTGATAACAAATTGTTTACAAACATTTTTCTCATAATTAATTATTTAGTTACTTAAAAAATTCCAATGTAAAAAATGTTTATCAGGAAAAGCAAATACTTTATCACATAAGATTAAATATTAAATTTAATTATTTTTAAATTGGCCAGTCCCAAGTAGTTTGGTTTAAGGCGAGGAAAAAGAAGAATTATTTTTAAATAATTGGCGTAAATAGAGATACGTAAAAAATGAGGCCTTAAGGTTCTTAAATCAAGAAGGCACTCTTACTTTCAAAAATATTGTATTTTTTATATTTCAGCTGAATTAGAAAGGGGTATTTTATGTTTTACACATCGGTATCAAATTTATGTATGATCACTCAATTGAATAATAATTTATTGCCTTTTTAAACATTTTAAATTTAAAAATAAAGATTCATGTATTAACCTTTATTTTTTAATTAAAATTATTCTATCTTGCTCGAGCATCTTTATTCAAAAAGGAGAAATATAGTTGAGAATGTGTAATCCTATCTTCATTTTTTTTTGAAAATGTGTTACTTACGCTAAATAGCCTTTTAACCGTCGATATGCTAAATTATTTACTTATAATATTATCTTTAAGTGAAATGCAACACACACATTTCTCAAGTCACATTTCATAATTTGAACAATGTATTATGCATTATCTATTGTTAACATTTTTCTTATATTTAAGAAATTAAGTTTAAAACTAACTTAATATTATTTATTATTTAGAGTTCAACAAACACTGATAAATTCTGTTACCAGAAAGCCAAGAGAGTTGCAATTAGCCAAATGGTCTCCCATTGGTAGTGCTTTAGCATTAGTCGAACAAAATAATATTTTTTATAAAAGTTCAGCTTTTAATCAAGTTGAAGAACAAATTACTGTAACAGGAGATACAAATACTGTCAACGGTATTCCAGATTGGGTTTACGAAGGTAAGCCATTTCTTTCAAATTTGAATATTACCAATGACTGACTATGTTTTATTTACACAATTACAAAATTTGTAAGTATGTAATAACTTAGTCTAAAACTACATTATATATATATTTAATTTGTATTATTCAGTTTTGGACAAAATAGAGGTTTTATTTGCATATTGCCATACAAATGTACAAATTCAATATTAGGGCAAGTCAAACAGTTAAGAATTTTTTATATAACAGATTTTTAAATTATGAATTAACATTAATGAGATTAACATTTGTAATCTTCTCTCAAATTTTAATAATTTAAGCAATTTCAAATAAAAAATAAATCTACTAAATTGAAAAAAACTGAAAAAACCTACCATTGGTAAGAAATAATTTAATTGTTTTTATAAACAATTGTTTTCATGAATAAAACGACCAAATATGGAGATTCATTTTTTTTTCTAGCAGTAATTTAGTGTTGAATTTTTTTTAATAATATATTTATTTTTTGTATTTAACACTTTTCATTGTTTCAGAGGAAGTACTGAGCTCTAACAGCGCTCTGTGGTTTTCAAAATCTGGCACAAAATTAGCATTCGCATCGTTTAATGATGTGAATGTTTCAATTATGGTTATGCCTTTGTACGGACAACCGGGTAACTTAAGGTACCAATATCCGTCTAATGTTGGCATTCATTACCCGAAAGTAAAATAATATTTGTGATTATATATTTAAATAGATTAATAAATAAATAAAAATTATATGTGTTAAAAATATTTTTTAGGTTGGTACGCCTAATCCTATTGTAGAATTTTATGTGAAGTTTTTGAATAAAAAAGATTTAATAAAAGTATCACCACCTGTGGATATTAATGAGTAAGTTTTTTTTTTTAATAAAAAAATTATTTTGGTATGTAGTCTCGTAGCAAATTTTCATTCTGAGATTATTGAATCGTTTAAAATGAGGTGGTTATGGTTCCAAATAAATATTTAGACTACTGAAGTACTGAAAATACACTGATTATTCGATAAAAATATACATTACTATTATATTACATAGCAATGCTTTATTTATTAAATTAAAAATTCATTGTTTAAAAATAATATATGGCTTCGTGGAATTAACTTTGACTCAGCAGTTAGTTGAAAAGATTCTTTCGTTGTAAATACAAAAAAAAACCTACCTATTTAAATGAGTTATGTAAAACAATTAGATATACATGTACTCATTATACTGTTATTATTATATTACTATACTCTTAGAATAATTGTATACTACCAAGGTTATGAAAATAAACTGTACTTTTTTTAAAATTCTCTAATATATAAATAAAATATAAATATATTAAAAATATAAATAAAACATTTTTAATTGATTTTACTTTTAAAAATGATAAAATAACAAGTAGAAATAAATCAATTTCCTTATTAATATTTAAAATGTATAAAAATAAAAATAAATTGAAATTAAGTTAGAAATAATTTAAAAATATCTTCGATTATTTTAGTGTATTAAATTTATATTAATATAAAACTAGAAGTTTAAATAAATACGTCACTTTAATAAGAAGTCTCATAATATTTCATAATTACAAAATATATTTCTTCATTACAATTTAAATTTTTATTTTCTTAAATTTTTTCTTGTAATAAGTTATTTTTAAAGTATATAATTACGTCTTGAAGTAAACAACAATAAGAATGGTTATTAGATAGTAGTTAATATTCATTAACTTTAATTTAAATTTTAGCTAAACAAATGTAGGCAAACTCAAAATATAAATGTATTTCTTAAACTTAATAATTGTTATATGTTTTGATAAATTATAAACATATATTTTAAATTCCCTTTTAGCTTCGATGCGAAGCTGAGAAGGTATTAATTTTACCATGATGTGTTTTTTTTTTTTTTTTATGTCTGTTGCAACTTTTTCTCAACTCTCACCGGACCGATTTCTTTTAACAATACGTCAAAAGATCACAAATTGTATCTAGTTGAAGACATTACCCTTAAAAATTGAAAAATTTTCCCTCGTTCCCAGCAAATGGGGGAAATATCCAAAAAAATTACAATTTTAATTATCGGTAGTATTTTGTAATTTTTTTAACTCTTTTTTCTTAAAACTTCCATAATTTTTTCAAAAATAAACAAATCAACATAATTTTTTTTTATACTAAAACCTTAGATATTATCCTTTCATTTGATATAATTTTTTGGAAAATTTAACACTTAACCTGCTCATTGGGGGGAATTTAAAATAGCAACTTTTTTACAAAAACTAACTTTCAACTTAATTTTTGAAAATGTTCCGGAAATACTGCGTCCTTTAAACATATATCAAATTAAAGCTTATTTTATGTACTATAAAATGAAAAAAAAAAATTTGTCCCGATACTTTATCTTCTGCATGTAAACGGCTGTCGTAGTTAAAAAAACGCTATTTTTGTGTTAAAATTTTCGATTTTAAATTTTCAACTTAAAAATGCTATAACTTTTAACTTTTCGAAAAATGCATGTATCAGCACAATTTTTTTTTTTCNAAAAATGTAATTATTAGCACAAATTTTTTTTTTGCTAAATACATTATAAGTATCTTTCATTTGACATACTTTTTATTAAAATTGGACAATTTCCCCATATATAGGGGGCGTTCAAAACTTGAAACATTGTACAAAAAATAGAACTTTTATATTTTTAATTCTTTTTGAGTTAAAAAAAAATGTTTAACTCATTTGATTTTTATCTCATTTAGATTCAATAACTTCAATAAATATCAAGGATTCCATTACTGTAGTCTCCTCTCGTGAGAAGAAATTCATATTAATATTATTTTACTATGTGGTTTTTTTTTGTAGCTATCATTTATTTTCTGAGCTCTCACTTGACCTACTTTGTTGACAAATTTTTTTTTTAAATTAAACACTATCTACAGTTTTGCATCGAAGCGTTTTTTATGATAGTGATTTTAATCACTGTAGGATATCATCTATACTGGACCCAACTTTGCTACGACCCCACCGTGCCGCCACTCCACTGTGCTGGGTTTTTTTTTTATTTATATTTTAATAGACAATTTATTAACTGCATATTTATTCTTAATTCAGATTGAACAGAAAATATATTTGTGACATAATTTTTTGTGATTATAAATTTAAGGAATATATTTTCCTCGTTTTGCTCTATATAGAGCAAAATTATTATATGGTGTAGAATGGGATAACTCGTTTTCCAATACATAGCGTACTAAAAAAAATCATAATTATTTGACTATTACAAATGTTTTTTGCTAAGTCATTAATTATATATCATTAGAATTTTTACCATTTTTAAAGTATAAATATGAAAATTTCAAATGGTTCAAAAGATTAATTTTTCTTAAATAAATAGTTTTATTTAGATTAATTTTATAATAACTACATACAAAACATTATTATAAGTTTTTGCTTTTTATTTTTATTTAGAAAATAATTTTATTAATATTTTGCAATAAATAATTTTGTTTGACCTTATATGTTTTTCGATTTAGAAATCTAAAATTTTCTTGTTGATATGAAATCGCTCGGATGATACACATAAAATATGAAAAATTAACAATGTTTTTAATGTTTATTGTTTTTTTTTGAAAATGTTTGCTTCATTATTGTGTCACTAAAGGTTTGGAGATTAATGTTGGAATCAAGCAGTGTACCGCTGTAAGCACTGAATAATATAAGTATGATAAGTATAGCCATAACTAAGAGGAGGTCAGAGAGGTAGACCCGAAATGCAGTAAATTAGTTATAATTATTTATGGAAATAATTTTTAAAGCGAGTAAATAGCTCTTAATAATTTTAATTTTGTTGTGCCTATGTATTAAAGTGTACAAATGTAGTTGTTTTTTTTATTACTAACAATTTTAAGGCGTCTTGGTACCGACCACTTTTTAGTCAAAAACAACCCGTTTTTGTTCCATCAGTACGACGAAACTACTGATGCGATAAGAATTCTGAAAACATATCTGAATTCAGCATCATGTCACTTAGGTATCGGTCAGGCCATATTTTTGAAATTTTGATGTTTTTAACCCTTTAGTACAGTTTACATTTTCGAATAATTTTAAAATTTTTACGTTGAAGGAATCACAATTTCAAAAAAGTGGCCTGACCTAAGTGACATGATACTGAATTCAAATTTGTTTTCAGAATTATTATCGCATCAGTAGTTTCATCGTATTGATGGAACAAAACGGGTTGTTTTATACGGTCAAACTAATGGTTTTCAAACAGTAGCTGTTACATCTGACATGCTCGTGCGCGTATGTGCGTTATCCGCAGCAGCTATTTAATTGCCCATAGAGTTGCATAGGGCAATACCTACTGCCTAAAAATAGTTACAAATGCATACTTGATATTATACCTGTATATACGATATTTGATTATTTGCTTTTATCTTATTTGCAAATCTATCATTCCATTGTAAGAAACAAATTTTGTTGTTGTATTCCTCCTATATAAGTGTCGCTAAAAAAATGGGGCCATAAAAAAATATTGCTATCAAAAAAAAAAAAAAAATAGAGGTAATATATTAACATTATAAGTGGCGTCAAAAAAAAAATCTGGTGAGGTACGTATATATGAAAATAATTTTCATACACTTTCTTAGTTTCGATAGAAAACTGAGAAGGTGTATTAGTTTTACTATGATATTAGTATTACTATGATGTGTTTTTTGCTTGTGTGTCTATCCATATTTGTACCTACTGGACTGTTATTGTTCAACGATACGCCATAAGATCAAAAAATATATCTTGTTGATGTATTTAGCATTATATTTTAATAATTTCCCTTTAAATCTGACACAATAACGTGTTTTTCTTAGTCGCGCACACTATGTTATCAAACTAGATCTTACACTAAGTAACTGATGTTATGGACTTCCCATAAGAACATGCTTATAAAACTTAAATATTTTAGTGTGTAAATAATGTAATTTTGTAAATTGAATTCTTATAATTAAAATTAGTTTTTTTATAGTTTTATAACTTCAAAATAATCGATGTGGATCTCATATGATTTAACTTGTTTTCTGTAAATATTTAGTTTTTCTTACTCGTCGAAAATAAATAGTTTAATTATTTTTATAATCAATTAAAATTTGTGAAATCATGACGCGTCTATAAGAATTTACAGTGAGGCTGGTGCTAAACTATAGTTTTTATACTACATAAAATAAACGTGCGTAGTTTTCAATATAATCGTATTGCATCAAAAAATAAGGCAGGTACACAACCGGTTTTGTTATCGACTATATCACGACGAAAATACTCTCAATAATGGACACTCACACTAATAATCATTTATTTCTCACACAACGGCACTGCGTAACATGTAAAAACCGCAAAATTGCCTATATTCGACCCCTGAATAAAGGTCGGTACTCAGACATCTTAAAGACGTAAAATAAAGTTACAGCTGTTAATCAAAAACTAAAAAAATATATATGATGTTCAAAAGACACTTTAATTTAATAAATTGATAAAATAAAATATGATCTAAATTATGAAAAAAAAAAAAAATTCTAAATTAAATTGTTAATGTTCAATACTAATAAGATTTTCTAATATGGTATCTAAGTTCATTTTATCTATTATCTATTACTGTATAGATAATCCAATCGTTGGTGGTCTAAAAACATTTTATAATTATTTGAATTTCTTTCAGTTCTACATATGAAAAAAAATACTTTATATTAAAAATCATTATTCGTTCATCAGAATTAGTCGCCCCTAAAAAAATGGCGCCTTAAACACGAGCTTATTGTGTTAACTGGGGAATTCGGCGCTATTTAAGATTTTATAAGTAACTGAATGGTTGATCGGCAATATTGAACTAATGTATAAACTTCTTATTTTTGGATAGATTTGAGAGCGCATGAGATGCACGTTTTATAACATGCCGTACTGAGTTTCATTTTAGAATAAAATTTTAATAGATTTGTTTAAAATAAAAACTTGAAAGTTAAGTATTACTGTAATAATTAAAATTAAATTAATTTTTTTTAGGAATGATTTAATATTAAATAACGTATTGTGGTCAGACGATTCAAATTTATTTATTAACTGGATGAATCGAGTTCAAAATGAAACTCGGCTTGCTCATTATATTGTCAGTGATGATGAAATAAAACTAAATATTGTAAGTATATTTCTTCCACAAAAATTTGAATTAAAAATTTTTGGTTAATTTGTATTATGGAAATGTTGTATATTTTAAACGCTTATTATGAATATCCTTAAACCATTAATAATTAACGATGATGATTATTATTATTATCATAATTATTTTAGTTGAAAACGGCCTTTAACAAAGTGCTAAAAATTTTAAGCTTTAAGTACGATAATTAAAATGCTATTTTAATATTGGTTACTTTACAATTCTGTAACTCCATTACAAAAGATGATGTAAATTTTAACAATTTTTCAGTAGAGAATAAAAATAAATATTAAATTTTAATAGTGTTTTATGCATATAAAAAATTTTAAAAACATAAATTCTCAGTAAAGTTGATTCGTAATTTTTTTTGTACACAACAGAAAACATTCTTATCCATAAAAATTATAAACATCTGGAAAATCATCGTGTAACAAAATAACCTAAATAATAAATATTGGTTTTAAATAGTAAACTCGTATTTTATTTACGTCTAGAGATGTACGTTAAATTTTGCTGCCGAGGCTTACATAAAATTATGTCTCAAATTTTCAGTTATCGGTTTTTATATTAAATTTAAGACTAAAGAATAAAATTTAGGATGGACACGTCTGGGTATATTTTGATGATGTGAATTTAAAAATTTACTACAAGAAAAAAGAAGCTAAAAAAGGGAAACAATAATCTAGTTGATGATTAAAAACAATAGGGGAGACACGTTTTACATATACCCAACATTAGCAATGTCAAATTTTTTTTTTTTTTAAAGTAAATATAACAATTTATATAAGAAAAACTTTTACTATAGGTTACGAAATTAGTCCAGAATCAAGGTTGGTTGGATTTTACTCAAACACCATTAGTAGGAATTAACAATTCCCTAGCCATAATACATCCTGTAAAACAAGCTAATGGTGAATTTTACAGGCATGTCAATTTAGTACAACCTGATGGTACATTAAAAGCCCTTACGAGTGGCTCATTTGAAGTTATTGAACTTTTGAAATGGAATCTTGAATCGAATATAATGTAAGATAATCAAAAATACACAACAGCTATAGATAATGTAACATAATATATCTAAGTTTTTATTCTTAGATACTTTACAGCAAACACTGAAGAAAATCCAGAAGAAGAATATATGTACAAAATTAAAGCGTTAGAAAATAGTAAAATGGAATGTTTAACTTGTACAGGAACGTGTGAGTACAGCTCAATAGCGATGAGTGAAGGTGGTAGCTACTTTACACACACATGCAGTGGACCTGACGTACCAGAAATCCACATTATGAATTCTATTGTACGTTCTTATGATAAATATAGTATAGATAAAAACATTTGGTAGAACACGGGGTTACTCTATTATTTTTAGATTTTAAATTATAAAAGCTTTAAAAATTAAACAGAATTTTATTCTTTTTCAATTTATATTTTGTGCATGCAAAGGACACTTATTTTAGGAAAATTAGAAAAAAGCCTTTTATATTCTAAGTAAAACATTTTTCTTTAAACTTTCGAGTGTTTACCTCGCCAAATGTAATTTTAGGTCTTAATTTTTAACTTATAATTTTTAGGTCATTTTAGGTTATTCCTTTTATAAAACTGAATTATTATGACATGACTTATGTTTATGTAATCTAGTTGATGTTTATACTCTCTTAATTTTAATGAAAGTATTTAGTAATAATTTATTTTATTCTTAGTAATGTGTCAGTAGATTTATTATATAGTAAAAATGATTACCATAATAATGTTTTTACCCTCTTTTTTCTAGAATGGCCAACAATTGTTAGAGTGGGACTTAAATATTGATCTTAAAGTATCATTAAAATCTATAGTCTTACCACGAGTATTATTCATTGATGTACCATTGTTAGATGATTACAAAGCTCGAGTTAAGCTTATACTTCCACCAACTTTAGATGAAAATTCTGACACTAAATATCCTATGCTCGTAAATACGTGAGGATATCCAAAAATAAACTAAAAAAAAATTATAACTAATTATGGTGAGTTTTTTTTCTACAGCTATGCCGGGCCTGGATCAAACTTGGCACTAAAAAAATTTTATTTGGATTGGAATAAGTATTTTAGTGTCGATAAAAATATCATTATTGCACAAATTGATGGTCGTGGAAGTGGAAGAAGAGGCAATAAATATCTATTTGCTAACTACAGGAAATTGGGTACTTACGAAATTGAGGATCAAATAACCGTTGCTAAGTAAGCGTTTTAAACACAATTTCTGAAAATAAATACTGAAGTTAATTCCATTTAAAAAAATTAACAATTTTTAACTCTAATAACGTTAACATTTTAAACTTGTTCCTGTGAATTATTTCCTACTCTGGTTATAAATTTACTTTTACTTTGTAAAATTCAATATGATTAATTACATTTCATTAATTAAGATACTTGCAAACAAAATATTCATACGTCGATAGTTTGAAAACTGCAATTTGGGGATGGAGTTATGGTGGCTTCACTTCTGGTATGGCGCTAGCTAAAGATGACAAAAAAATTTTTAAGTGTGCTCTTTCTGTAGCACCCGTCACTGATTGGATATATTACGGTATATTTTTTTCTAATCTGTATCATTAGTTATATAATAACTGATAATTTATTTAATATAAAGCCAAAGAAGAATAGAATTAAGGACGGAAATTCTTGGAAATATATTTTAATGATGCGATTAAAAAATAAATTATCACCGAAAAAATGAGATTAAACGCAAGATATAACTATGTTCAGTAAGTAAGGAAACAGGTTTTTATTATACCTATTGTTTGTAACAATCGACCTGTTCCTTACTTATTAAACATCTGTATATTTCCTGTCGTTAAGCCAAAATTAAAAATTATCTTTTTAAGCTCAACAAAAATCGCTTGAAAGTTTTAACATGTATTGATTAAAAATTAAATAAATATTTATTTTCATTTCCATTTTTTAGATACAATTTATACTGAACGATACATGGGTTTATTCTCAGAAAACCTACAAGGATATCAAAATGCTAGTTTAATAACTTATGCTGAAAATATTCGTGGTAAAAAATTTATGTTAATTCATGGTACTTTTGACGATAACGTACATTACCAACAGTCAATGATGTTATCTAATGTTCTTGAACATAAAGTTGTGCTCTTCAGGCAACAGGTGAAAAGATAAAATTAACATAGTTATACTTGCGTAATATAAAGGAATTACATTTCAATATTGGTACAGTTAGTAATTTACTTTTAATACTTCAAGTTTAAATTAAAGTTGAAAATCTAACTAAAATTTTATAGTAAAACCTTCACTAGTATGTTATTTATTATATATATTCCGACTCCGCCATGCACTTACTTTAAATGTTCTCTTCCAAAAACCACTTAAATTGAGCAAAATCTTTGGGAGATCTAATTTAATTTCTCCCCTGCTAAAAAATTATTTCTACAAGGTGATTCTTTTAACATAAACCACAAGATTTCTCTGCAAATAATAATTATGTTAATAAAATCATTTTTGGTATCTTTTATTTTATATGGTTATTGATTTATTAGTTATTAATTACTTTTTTTAATTTATTCCTTATAACTTTAAAGGATGTCAACTTTATTTTAGCTTCGATGCGAAGCTGAGAAGGTATTAATTTTACTATGATGTGTATTTTTTTGTCTGTTACCACTCAATCTCAGCTCTCACTGGACCAATTTTGATGTATAACAATACATAACAATACGTCAAAAGATCAAAAATTGAATCTAGTCGAAGACATTACCTCCAAAATTGAAAAAATTCCCTCTTTCCCCATAAATGGGTGAAAATTTTTTTGAACTATGGATTTTCTTCTTGGTGAAAATGGCTTATTTAAAAATATGTTTTTGTGTTAAAATTCTGGGTTTTGTATTTTATTTTAAAATATTTCAAGGGGAATACATAGATTTTCATAAATATTATATAAATCTAATTGACAAAGCATAGAAAGTTAAACTTATTTCAATTTTTTTTGGTTATTTTAAGTTGAAAAAATAACTTTGAAATTTTGAATTAGCTTAAATTGCCATTTTTTTTCGGTCGACGAATGCGATGAAAGGTTGTCGAGTCGATAACACTTGAGTCTTGCGTGCTTGGAGTACGATGTGGAAGCAAACCCGCCTGTGGCTAAGATTTTTTTCTTAATTCTTTTTAAGTTAAAAAAAATATTCAACTCATTTGTTTTTTATCTCATTTAATTCAATGACTTCAATAATGATCAAGGATCCCATCACTGTAGTCTCCCCTCACGAGAAGAAATTTCTTATTCATATTAAAATTATTTTACTATATGGTTTTTTGTGACTGTCATTTATTTTCTCAGCTCTCACTTGACCTATTTTAACGATAAAAATGCAAACAAATATTGAGCTTTTCTGATAAATGTATTGTATAATTTACTTAATAGTAATTATAAAATTTACTGACTGCATATTAATCTTAACAATAAAATTCTTCTAATTCTCATAAAATATTCTATTTAATGATGTCAATTTCAAATTTGTAAGTTGTTTTAAAAGTTATGGTAACAAATTCAACTTGTTTTTATTATAAACTTTTACAAAAACAATTTTAAAGGTCCAAAAAAATAGGTTAAAATGTCATTTTGCACCGATTATTTTCAACATATTAAAAATCAAAATCATATTAGTCTCGTATTGGACTTGCTTCTTTTTATTCTGTTATTTAAAAATATAATGAAAATTTGCATTATAGACTTATCCAGATGAAGCGCATGGATTGAATAGCGTTCGACCTCATGTATATCAAACGATCGGTTCATTTTTTAATGATTGTTTTGGCGACAAAATGTGATTTAAAGGCATTATTTGGTCCAGAGTGTCACTATAAATGTTTTTTTGTCATACTTGCTTAGTGTGTTTATTTTTAAATTTTCATGCATACATAATACATAAATGTACATTTTATTTATATTAACTGATTATCATTCAAATGTATTTATTAATGTTATCAGTTAATTAAATATAAACTATATTTCAAGTGTATGGTAAATTTAAAAATACTAATACCTACTATTATTATTGTTACTATTATTATTATTATTATTATTACTGCTAATAATAACAATACACTATAGTTATTGGATTTTGAATGATTACATTACATATATAAGCATTTATGTTTTATGATAATAATTGTAATTATTAATTATTATAAATACTTAAAAACTAAATTTCATGATATTTCGAAAAAAATTGAAGAACCAGCTTCGCCATTTTATAATATTTTGAGAAATTATTTTAATTATAAAAATTATATTTCTTTAAATGTTTGTATTAGTTAAATGTTTAATATACTTATTTAGATGTATGTTAACTTATATAATATTAAATATAATCTAAAGTACCTGATTGGTGGTTGTATTTTATGCACATTTTGTTAATTTTTTATTTTCTCGCTATCAAAACATGAATGGAAAAATAGTTATAGAAATCAGACCACGTTGTTATTATTCACCTTCATTTTATAGCGTTAAATATTTGTTACATAAATATCATATAAATTATTAATCTCTTTTCGTCGATATCCTTTTTGTCACTTTTTAAATACGATTTTAAACTGAGGTTCTTGAATAAAAGTTACACTAAATGTTTGACATATTTTTTAAGTATACAATTTGATTTTTAAAATTCTCCTGTCTAATAATATTATTAACATATATAATTATGTCAATTTAAATATAAATATAAAAAATTTAAAAGAAAAATTATGGGAAGTGTCACTAATGAGCGATTTCTTTTTTCCATACTATTCATGTAATTTTTTTTCAACACTTATCCTATATACTGATTATGTTTATTGTGCAGATTATATTATATAATTAGTTTTATGATGGTGCTTCCATAAGATTTATTCGAAAGCTTACCAAGAATTTGTTATAAAATTTTAGTATAGATTCGAAAAATTATATTCAAATTATAAAAGCAACAATACCCTCAGACAATTTAAGTACTACTTATTCTAATTCCACGATTGAACAGAATTCAAGATGTTATTACAGATTTCCATTTTCATATTAAGAGTTTTACAAAATAAATTCATTATAGTGATAAAAGTCAAGAAATTTTTTGTTTTTTATTAATAGAACATAGTATTAAAATAATTCCATAAACTCATTAATATATTATTTTATACTTTAGGGATTGATAACAGTTGACTCTTAGGGTCAATATGGCTCGCAGACTGAAAATGTATGTCAATTAATAAGGTAGTCTGGGGCACATTTGAATATGGGGTAGAATCGAGTTGATTGAATATATCTCGTACTCAGATTGAGGAACGTAAAGCAAATTACAAATTACTGTAACAAAATTATTATTTTTTTTAATGCGCAAGTAAAGAAATAACTATTTATTTCAGTGCAACGCAATAGTAACAAAATTGTTATCGAAAAATAATTTCAATGAAATAACGCGTTATTTTTTAAGTTGCTTAGGCTGCTGACGCACGACGTTAGTAGGACATGATAGTTACTGTCATTTTACCATACACATATTTAATATCACTATCACAATAGTATTGTGAACATATTCAGATGGTTGGGTCAGATAGGGTAAGTGCTTCTTTGGAGTAAATGCATTATTATGGTCTGAATGCTAATAGACACGTCAATTGTAACTGATACTATGAAATTATACTTAACATCACTCTGAGCCATTTTAAGTATTCGACAAAAACTGCATTAGCAAAATCCTAGTAATGATGCCTGATTAAAAATGTTCACTTTTCCTTATCAACATTTGTGATATGACATATTAAACAAAAAGGATACTTATAACTCAACGAATTATTTTTAAAAACGTACCATTCCATACATAAAATATATTAAATATGTGTTTGTGTGTCATATTAATTATATTTATTCGTAAAATAAGTATAATAATCATTGACCCATATAAATGAAATAATTATCAAGAGGAAAGTGCGTCACATAATTCTGGAGCAGGTGCAAACATTATTCACAAAAAAATTGACATTTATTATCATTAAACTTTTAAAATTCAATTAACACTGAATATTAACTTCATATAGGTATTCTTTATGGTCCAAGAACATCCAACGTTTAAGACTAGCAAAGTCTTCTAAGTCAATATGTGCAATATTAGTTTCAGAAATATCTATACATAGAAATTATATGTATGATAAGCTGTTTTATAAATATATTTGTTTTATTTTTATGTTTAAATTAAATTAATTATTTTTATTCAACAAGTAATGAAGATATGTTTCTAAAAGTCTGATTTATTTGTTAAAAAGGATTTATAGTTTAGAAAATCAAAATTATTGTTAATTATAATTAAAATAATTATTTAAGTTTATGATCAAAAGTCTGATGTAAAAGAAAAATATTTT
Organism: Daktulosphaira vitifoliae; assembly: GCF_025091365.1. NCBI lineage: Eukaryota > Metazoa > Arthropoda > Insecta > Hemiptera > Phylloxeridae > Daktulosphaira > Daktulosphaira vitifoliae. Next base: position 29,768,658 of record NW_026099573.1, read on the forward strand.
TTAATATTATGCAAGATTAATGAGATAGATTTTATTTAAACACGCATATTAGAAATCAAAAGTTTGATTACACCAAACATTTTTATTTTAATATTTTTAAAAAAGTAAGAGATATTTTAACTCTTAAAAAAAAGAATTTATAGAATTTTATTTAGTATATTTTTACACCCGTTGATTAACTTGTACATTTCTATACAAAAATATATCCATATAATACACTTTCTTCTCACTTGGGGACAGTGCGTCATTTTCAAAATTTTATAGAAAAAATTTTATTTCAGAATAGGTGTTCAAGAAATTTTGATACCAAATATGAATACCTTATATTCTAAGGAAAAACAATAATATATATAGAGTGGAATAGATATAACTGACAATTCATATATATAATTTATGATCTGCATCAGATTTTATACTTTATTTTTAAATTAATTTTTACAATATAGAACTATATTTAAAATATGTTTTATATTATTTTTCGCAATTACAAAAAATATTTTTTAATTTATTGAAGTGAAACTTCTTTACAGAGGGTTCGAAAAAAAAATATTATCGGGCATCATGGTCAGCTGTAAAGTATATTTTATATTATAATTTAGCACTGTATTTTTGAAAATTAAAGTTATTTTATTTAAAATGTTTTAAATATTTTAATGTCAAATAATTTTAATTGTACGTACAAAATTTTAAAGAGCCACAATAGATCACGCAACATCTTTATAATATCTAATCAAAAACTTACATTATTTCAGTTATCATAAGCCCATTATATTTTGCGTAGCAATAGAATAAGAAAATTAATAATAAATTTAATTAATTTCAATTGGAAATAAAATTTTTAAGTGTATTTTTTTATTTTATTCCAATGTAAACCTAATATTTTATCAGTTAAATGACTGAAAGAAGTTACACTGCATCCGCACTGTTTTTTTTAAACTTGAAAATAGCCATTTTATAGATAAGTTTAAAAGAAAAATGTTGATACTAAGTAGTTAAACGTAACTGCTGAATTAGAATTAAAGTTCTGGGTATCAACACTTTTCTTTTAAACTAATCTATAAAATAACTATCTTCAAACCTTAAAAAAATTTATTTTAAAAATATTTTTTGTCTTTGCAAAATATAATACAAAACATTTTAAATATAGTAACTTCACACATAATTATTTAATTTGTAATATAGTCGTGATTCAGTCTGTATATTATGTAGTTAATGATACTATCAGAGGTACGACGGCTAGGAATAAAAAAAAATAATATTCATCCAGTTAATTCCCTTGGATTAAATATAAAGAATATGATAATTATTTTTGAAGCTGCGATCGCGTGACAATAGTAGAAATGATAGCTGAAAATGATTTTATGCAATACTAGTAGTAATTTTTAAAGTACGACTTGCATGCTATTGTTCTACTAAACTATCGCCTTGTCAAATTATTTAAAATTTTCTCGTAAAATTTAAACATAATTCAGGTTAAATTAATTTATATTTAGTTTAAATAAAATAATTCAATATAATAAATTATGAAAAAATTAAATATGCAAAAATTGTTTAAAACAAAATGTCAGCAAAATTATTATCGTGTCAAAAGTTATTGAATTTGTCATATTTTTGTGACTCACAAGGATCGACAAGTTAATAGAAATAATCAACTCGAGTTAAGTTAAGTATGAACAATGTCGATAAATTAACAGTTAAAAGTTAACAAATTATAAATTTAACTAGCTAAGTAAAAAGACAAGTTAAAATTTTTTTTTAAAAAAAATTTTAGTTTAAAAAAAGTTCAATTTATTTTAAATTAATTTTTTGGCTAAAATCTCTTAAAATCATTTTTTTAGGTCGGTGATGCAAGGGAAAGCCAAGAATCGATTCTTAACTGAATAGGAAGAAAATATTAATGATAACAAAACATTTTTTTATTTGTTTTGTACATTTTGGTGTTGGTTGCACTTTTTTATCTTTAAAACTAATAATAAAAAAAAATCAGTTAAAAATCACATATATTTTTGAAAAAATTCAGAAAATTATTGTTATATAACTATAATATGTGGTATAGAGAAAAATTCGATTTTTTTAAATTAAAACACATACGCAGCGTAAGACATACATTTTTATGAAGTTTTGAATTTAGCTTAACGGTTATTTTAACAAATTAACTGATAAAAGCTAAGTCATTTCAATAGAAAATTAAATTAGTTAAGTTGAAAAGTTTATTAGAAAAATAATTAAGTAGTCAAGTTGAAAAATTAAAATTTTTTAAACTTTTTAACTTAACTAGTTAATGGCCACCATTCATAACTCATTTATATCTTTAATATTCATATTATAATGAATTTATTAACCTACTTTTTTTCTCTAGGCTGCACATTTGTTTTTTGAAACAGTACAATCCGTCTTAATAACTAATGTTCTATTTCATTGATTAATTTTATCGTTAAAATTTCAACTTACTTTTGATTATTAATACATTTATTTACTTTGATCGATGTGATTAAATATAATAGTAAAAATAATTGTGAAATTTTTTTAAATTTAGAATTTAGTTGTTTTGTTATTATTATTATTTGTTCTAAGATTTCATTAACGTATTACTGATGGCTTCAAACCATAACGCAACCCCTTGTGCTCCAGCATCCATTTTACCGATTGATGTTACACTTTCTACGTAAGATGCTTTACCAAACCTATATAAGACAAAAATACATATTAGATTAATTGGAATGGTTTCTATATTTACTACTACTTACTCGGCTTTTATTCCTTTCAAATCATTACAAACACTTTGAACCTTATTCAATGCGATTTCTATTACTTTGGCATATACACCTTCATCAGGATTAGATAACAATTTAGAATTGTAATCTTTAAAAACTTCTTCAATAGCTATAAGAGGATCAAACTGAAGAACCAAAAACATTTATGAACAATTTTTTTTTTTTAATAATAATATTGTTTTTCTCACCATAGTTTTATCCCCCTTTCTAGCGCTTGAATACTTCATAGCTGTTTTTAGAGCTTGACTTAGGGCACCTGTCCAATCCAATCGATCTGAAGATGCTAGGTGTCCAGAAGCCCCATATAACAGCAAACTATAGAGAGCACCTGATGCACCACCCATTTTATCTTCGCATATTAATGCTAATGAATTTAGAACACTTGCTGGATACCTCAACGGAAGTTTGTCCAAGACATTTAGTAATTCTTTTATTTAAATTATATCATATATAATTTTATTATATTAAATGTATCAGTTTATCCAATAATTACAATTTACCAGAAGCAAATCGTGATATGGTGGTACCATTGTCTCCATCTCCAATTTCTTGATCTAACTTGTTTAGGTATTCCACATTATCCAACATTACCTCTCCGATAGTTTTCAACATTTTTTTAAAAATTAAAGCGTTTTGTTCAGTTATACGTGCACCTTGCTAAATGAAAAAGGAAAATATTTTTAATGAATATTTTTTTCATTTTATTGGAATAATTATAATTATTTAAATATATAAGTAGCGACTCCATAAATATTTTTTCGGACCTAAAATTGCATTAAGAATATTTATTGGATTTATTACTTAAGTCTTAAATATTATTATTTTTCTTTTAATCAGTTAAATTACAGTAAGTTAATACTTTTTTTTATAAATATGACTTATGATTTTTAAAGTTGCTTCTCTAGGACACTGTTTACTATAGAATTTATTGAATTAAAAGCTTTAAATAAAATATAAGAGTTATGACAATAACTTTTTTTGAAAGAATTTTTGTATAAATTTTTTGATAATTGTTATATACATTAGTAGGCAATTTTTCTAGAGTTGGTATTTCAATGACATCAGCTGCTCTTTTATCTATTTTCACGCTCATATGACTTCCTGGCCAAGCAAACGCAGAAGTTTCTTCATCTATACAGTCGATCCATTCTTGATTATTTGTTACATCAAGAACGCTTAACTGAAACCCGTACATATTTAGAGAAACGATGAATGTGCCTATAAATAATCGCCGTATCTCTATTTTTAGCGAGTCTAAAAAAAATATTAATAATTATGTACATGTGTAAATAAATTAAGTAAAGCCTGGGCCAGACTAAACTTTGTTTAGTTCATTGTACTAGAAAAAAATCGATCAGAAACCAAAAACCTTTTGTTTTTCTTATCATGAAAAAGTGTTATTTGAAAAAGAAAAAATTAAAAAAAATTAGGGAAACAGTTATATAATTATTTAAATAAACTTTCTAATAAAAATGTTTTATCATACAATATGAAAGAAAAAATTAATAAAAACTCAACTTCACAAAAAGCAATTGAAAAAATACGCGTATTTTGGGAACGTTATTTTCATCATCAGCCCCAAACAGATAGAAAAATTAATAAAAATCATAGTCTAAATATAAACAAAAATAATAATATTAATGGATTAAAGGACGTTTAAGGGGTTCGGTTGTGACAACATTTTCAATACTCGGCCACTCGTTAATTCAACGAGACAGCTGTGCTATAGCAGTAGTACAGTAGATCAGTCAGATCCTGAGTTTTTTCTAATAGATTATAAATTATAATCTATATACTATTATATATGTAATATTATAATTTATAATGTAATCTAAAATATTATTTTAGTAAAATTACTGAATAATAAATAAAACCTTTTATATTTACCAAAATATTCCTTAGTGTATTTGGCAATAGCACCTAATTCAATATGGGATACTGTACCTAAATTGTTAATAATTAAGCACACAACACTCGATTCGTTTAATTTTAGAGTATTGCATATTTTATCCACAGCCAAATAAATTAACTCTCTACTATCTGATACCTACAAAACAATTATAAATCATAAATTTAGAAATCGATTCTGCTGTTAAGAAAGACAAGTAATAGTTGTCTAAAAAGCTGCAAAATACAAAACATTACTTTAATTCTTGATGTTCCAGCTTCACCATGCAATCCAACTCCAAACTCAAATTCCCCTCTATTTAGTATAAAAGATGGTTCTTCACCCGGAATGTTACATGAACTAGCACAAAGTCCTAAAGATGCCATTTTGCTATTTAAATTTTTTCCAACAACCACAAGTTCTGCAAGGCTTGAACCTTGCCTAGCCATAGCTCCCAATATCTTTATAAAAAAGCAATAAAAATTATTTATAATTTACCCAAGTAGAAATCAATAAAAGTTATGACTAGGGCTAGGAACAAAAGCATTTATAAATTATGTTAAGTTATTCTGAACATACTATCACTCCGTAAATTTTTTTTAAATTAACTCAGAAACATAATATGTTGTTATCAAGGTTATAATTTTGACGGGATTAAGGGGTTTATGCCACTTAAAATGAACAATATTTCTATGATATTATATAATTTTATTACAAAGTTGCATAGACTAGGGAATGTCTAAATTTCAAACAAAACTTATAAATGCATTTTGTTCCTAGCCTAATTATGACATTCAGTATTTTAAAATTAGTGGCGCCGGAATCGAGGGGAAGTTGGCCTTAGTTAAAATATGGGAGGGAAAAAGTATCATACTCCTCCAATTAAATCTAAAAAAAATTATTATTAAAGATCAGGATGTTTTTAATTTTCTTTAATAATTTTACTAAAAAAAATAATCGATTATTATCGATCAGATTTTGTGTGTATCACATAGTATTATGTTTATTGTTATGATATTTTAATTGAGTCTAGCAAATTTTGTTGACCAAAGTAAAATTGCAATCAAGTTTTTGTCAACAATTAAATTTGTTTTTTATTCAGCACTTTAATTTTATTCTTCTAAATTTTAATGTTTAATTTAATTAAATATATTGTGTTAAAAAACTTTGATTTTGAATGTCCCACAAATTGAACTAGATAGTTTCTGAAAGTTAATGAAACTTAGTGGATAATGATAAATCAGTCACTCTGTATATGAATCAAACAACATAAATGCGTGCTTTTAAAAGTAAAAAAATATATATATTTTATAAACATGAATTATATTATACAATAATGTATTGTATTATATAGTAATTTTAAGACATAAATCACTTTTTTATCTTTTCAACCGTCGAAGTCAACAGTCAATTTTATTGAAACAACGAAACTGGTAGTATACACCATATTATAATAATATTTAATAATTGAATAATAAATATATAGAATAAGTATAAATTAAACTATCGGCTTACACAGAGGGTATATTTAGCGCGTTCTGTATAACAGCCGCGGGTTGGATTAAAGACCCGTACCCGCTTATTTTAGCTTTCTAACAATCATGGGAATTGAATTTAGTCTGTAAATGTTTGCCCCCTACCATGTCAAAAAATTAGTTAAGGCGCTCTTGTTTGAAATTAGTAAATTATATAACATAATATCATATTACTTATATATTAATTATTATTTTTATTAATTATTATTATTACTTTCAATACATATAATAGTCCACACATGCCTCTTTTCCCAACTTTGCCACCAGACCTTGAACAATCGTCAGCAATCACTATTTCAGCAACCTAAAATACATCGATTTAGAATTAATAATTTTGAGTCAATATAGAAAAATGTATCTTTGTTTCTAAGAAAAAGGGGCTTAAAACAACTTTTTACAATTTTCGCAAAAAATTGTAATTAATCATTTACTGTATATTATGATTTAGGTAATTTAATTCAGAAAAATAATTTGCCAAAAAAATAATTACATAAAAAGGAATTTCCTATAATACATGTAATTAAAATTTTAGAGTGCTCTTGAAAAATTAATCAAATTAACATACGCCCCTTTTCCATAGGACAAAACATTTATTCGTAGACTATATTCTTTTTTTTTTTACTTCAATATTGTCAAGTTTTTTAGCTTTTTCACAAGCTAATCCAAAATTAAAAACATCTCCAGTATAATTAGCCACGATTAATAAAATAGCTGATTTTTCTGAAATAATTTGATATGTATTACTTAATAAAATCAATTTATTAAAAATTGAATATTATTAAAACTCACTGCTGTAATTATGTAGATATTTAATTGCCTGGTATATATTTAAAGAAGAGCAACATGTAAACACGTGACCGCTGACACAGGCTGATAACATTCCATTTCCAACATACCCTACAGAAAACATTTGAATTAGAGAATCAAAAGTTCATTTTTTATTTTTAGGTAATCATTTTATCATCTAATCAACACTCTAATGTTTAAGTAAAAATGTGATGTATTAAATGACTTTGTAAAATAATAATTTTACAAATAAGATGTTTGTAATTTAATAGTTTTGTTTAAAAAATTGTTATCTTATAAAATAACATAGCGTGACAAGGCTACAAAAGTAGCCTCTACACTTAAAGCGCTGATTTTTAGTACTTCATTTGCTATGAGAAGAATCTAAGTAAAGGAGAGTTTTAAAAAACTATATTTGAAAATTTTTAAACAAATCACAATTAATAATAAATAATTATAGATAGTACCGAAAGGATATGGTTCGTGTCCAGATCCACCGCCTGCAAGTAGATTTACTCGGTTTCCATTTGTCTATAATATTTAAATTTATATTGAGATAATAAAATTAAATAACAAAAAAAATATTTGAGTAGTCCAATTGTAAAAAGTGCTGAGATATTTTATAATGAAATTGGATCAATAAGGAAAATTAATAACCACAAAGCTGGTAATAATTTTTCCCCTGAATATTTGATTTTTTTTAATGTATACAATTTTAGTTAATTTAAATTCGGAACAATTATTTTATTCCGATTAAAACTGATGAATATTTTATTTGTTAATAACTCATAACTCATTTTGAATTGTCTTGGCGCTTTTCATAATTAGCCTACTAGCTTAAAATAAAAAATCATAACTTGAAGACTTTAAAATAATCACTAACTGGTCTTAGTACTATTACGTGGCTCTCTGGATAAACATCTAACTGAGGATAAGTGTAAGATAATCCATCGAACATTTCTTTGAGAAGTAATCGACCATTTTTAAGTAAATATTTTTCTTCGTTTTTATCACATTCTTCGGCCATAATGGAAACTCTAAAATGTTACAGTCATCTAGGTTAAGTGGTTATAATATCTTTATATTATTAACAATTAAATTGTTAATTAAAAATAAATTTTTATTTTACAATAAAGTTATTATAATATACAGTATAATTTTGCAGCTATAAATTTATAATGTTATAATGACATACATCGCAACATTAACTATAATATCACATAACAATACATAACAATACATCATTTTTTTTTAATGAAATTTTTTTGTTTAAAAAGTATTTCGTTGTAAAATTACTGTTTTACGATGATGTTTAACTATTTTTATTGTCTATGTGTTTATGATTAATTTTTTGTTTTTTTTTTCTGAATAACTCACAACTTAGCAATTACGTGTTATTGTATTAACAGACAAAACCAGTGGTTTAGTCTGTTAGCTTTAAGCCAATGGCGTAATTTGTGGGGGACAGGATAGTCTTCGCAGAAAAAGCATGCTAACAAATAAGGTTAGTGTGAATACTATATATGCTTCATTATTGAATATACTCTAGAGTCTAGATGATCGATATATTGTAGATTAACAATACTTAGTAGTAATTTTTATATTTTAAAGTATGAATGTCCATATTTAATGTGTACATAAGTATTATTGAGTTAATTAGGACTTGAATTTTGATGTAAATTCATAATTTTATTGCATGTAGATTTTTTAACTTCCGACTACAAATGAGCACGTTTCAAAACACCTCGAATAAATTTAAATATTTTACATACTAGTATTTTCAAATATTTTGATATAAATACATATTTTGTTTTATTGAGACGATGTGGCCGAGTCGGTAACGCGGAGCAGTGCCTCGAAACTCGGTCACGGGCGGCTTTATTTGCCGAAAGAGAGATCAGTTCGGTAATAGGAGTCGTATCACTGGCGACGAGCTAACCACCCCTCCCGGTGAATCAATTGTTTAGAAACCACCTCCATTAAAGGAGCCCGCTATGGTGATCCTTAATGGGCTTATAAAGTGTTAAAAAAAAAATACATATTATTAAAATATTTTACCGATAAGTTAATATTTTATAAATATTTCGTATTTTTGAACAAAATGATCAGTAAAATATAAAGACATACCAATAATTACTACTATCATTAATTACTGCTTACTTAGAATTTTGTTCTCTCGGTTTGCATTAATAGACAAGGACATAATAAATAAGATAACAAACTAGGTTTATAACTGATGATAACGATTGAAGCCAAATAAATACTTTCTTTTTTGAGGCCAAACATTTCTATTAGTGATGTGCATTTTCGAATATTTTAAACTATCGAATAACTATTCGAATTGTGTATACAACCGAATAGTTTATTTTTAGCATAAACTATCGAATAGTTTTTTAAACTATTCGTATAGTCGTTTTCGTTCGTATATATCAATGGTTTTCAACGGTGTGCCGCGATAAATATATTTATAGTTTTATAATTTTATGGATACCTGTATTATTATCGATATTTGGTGAAAAGGGATAACTAACAAACATAAACATAGGCTAATCGCTTATCATTAATCGTAGATACGCATAATACTATAATAGTATTTAATGTTAGTTTGACCATCGCAGCCGTCTCGATCGCACTGATAATTTTACTTAAATAACACTTAAATAGTATTTTTTGTAATGGATGCATTTATAATTCGTTCAACTGACGGCACTTCAGTGAGTGAAACACCAAAGAAAAAAGCTAAATTAAATATCAGACGTCAATATCATGAAGATTATTTAAACATAGGATTTTCTTGGTCCGGAAATGAACAAGGATCATCTGTCCATGGTGTCTTGTATGTGGCGAAAAATTATCCAACGAATCAATGGTTCCAAGTAAACTTAAACGACATTTTTCCACCAAGCATTCTCATTTGGCTGATAAAGATGCTTCATATTTTCAACGTTTACTAAAATCAGAAACACGACAATCTAAAAAAATGACAAAAATGGTAACCATTTCTGATAAAACTCAAGAAGCTAGTTATCTAGTAGCAGAGCTTGTAGCTAAACAAATGAAACCTCACACTATAGCAGAAAAACTTATTTTACCTGCTTGCTGTGAAATTGTAAAAGCACTTTTTGGTGAAGAAGCTGAAAAAGAAGTATTGAAAATTCCTATATCTGACAACACCATCAGTAGGCGTATAGAGCACATGTCTGAAGATATTGAAGAACAAGTATTGCAACAATCTCGTGACTCTCCATTTTTTTCACTTAAGTCGAGATTATTTGAAAAAATTTGTGAAGGTATGGATTCAGATAAATCAAAGTTACTTTTTCACAGTGCAATAAGATGGTTATCAAGAGGCCGGGTATTATCACGTTTTTATGATTTGAGAGAAGAAATAATTGTATTTTTAACAATAGAAGAATCGAAATACGATTTTCTTGGAGATGAAAAGTGGTGGACAAAAGTTTCTTTTTTAACTGATATTTTTGAACTTTTGAATAAATTAAATNATGTACCGACGGAGCTCCCGCGATGACTGGCTCAGTCAAAGGCTTTATTTCTTTTGCTAAGGAAAAAAATGAAAATATTATTTTTACCCATTGTTTTCTACATAGAGAAGCCCTTGTGGTAAAAACGTTGGTAGGTGATTTAAGAGAAGTTTTGGTTCAAGTTGTGAAAGTGATAAATTTTATTAAAAGTAGTTCACTTAAGTCGAGGTTATTTGAAAAAAATTGTGAAGGTATGGATTCAGATAAATCAAAGTTACTTTTTCACAGTGCAATAAGATGGTTATCAAGAGGCCGGGTATTATCACGTTTTTATGATTTGAGAGAAGAAATAATTGTATTTTTAACAATAGAAGAATCGAAATACGATTTTCTTGGAGATGAAAAGTGGTGGACAAAAGTTTCTTTTTTAACTGATATTTTTGAACTTTTGAATAAATTAAATACAAGTATGCAAGGTCGTAACGAAAATATCCTAACATCATCTGACAAAATGATGGCTTTTCATGAAAAATTAACTATGTGGAAAACTCAAGTTGATAAAAAAAAATTGACTATGTTCCCACGAACTGCAGAACGAGATGTAGACATCTAGANGAACTGCAGAACGAGATGTAGACACTACTCTCATATCGTTAATAAGCGAATCTATCATATTAAATGAAAAAATACTTTCCTAGCATAAATATTGAAACCTATGACTGGGTGCGAAACCCATTTAGTGTGGCAGTTGGCGAGGTCATTGGTCTAACATTCGCTGAAGAAGACAATCTTGTTTCACTGAAAAATGATAGAACATTAATGTTGAAATTTAAAGAAATGGTCCTAAACAAATTTTGGATTTATTCTCAAGCAGAATTTCCTGAAATATCAATAAAAGCAATAAAAATTTTACTACCATTCTCCATATCGTACTTATGTGAACAAGGATTCTCAGCAGTCACAACAATAAAAAGTAAAAAAAGAGAACGACTTCAATCTGTTGAAGAAGAGCTAAGAGTCAGTTTGTCTACCATTCGCCTTCGAATAAAACATTTATGCACAAAACGACAGGCACAAATGTCTCATTAATACCATTTCAATGTACATTATTATTTAAAATACATATTTCTTCTAACAAATTTTTCATTATTGTATTATTTTATTCAATTTACAATAATCAACCCTCTAATAGAGAAGATTGTAAAAGTATATATATATATACATATTATATATAAAAATATGTGCATATTATATGGATTGGTGTGCCCCGTAAATTTTGTAGGAAATGAAGTGTGCCGCATTGTAAAAAAGGTTGAAAACCACTGGTATATATACACCACTTAATTGCACCAGTTTTTAATGATAAGATGGGTTTATTATGGCAACAAGGCGTAAAGTAAGAAAACGTTATTTTGTTTTTAACAGCTGCTGCGTCATGTATGCTTAAAGCTGAAAAAATTCTAATTATCCGAATTAAGAAAATAATATTAAGAAATTTAGAAAATATTTATCCGAATTTAAGAATTTTATCCGAAAATGTTACATTTAACATACACATTTCACGTGTAAGTCCAAGCAGAATAATAAAATTTTAGGAGTTATATTCTTGTTAATGTCTTCCACCTAAGCTAATTATTACTCAGTGGCGCAGTCGAATACTGTTGTGACAATTTCGAAAAAATTCAAGACGTTATTTCAAAATTTGATTCAGATACTACAATCGCTATTACAAAAGCTAATTATATTATCCAAAATAATGATCTAAAAATTATTATGGCAAAATTATTTGGTTAAAGTTATAAAAAAATCAAAACTTACAATATTTGAAAATCTTGTAATAATAGAAAATCCAGCACAAAAAAAATAAATATAGTTTAAAAAAACTAAAAAAACACGCTTTTAAAGCACATCAAACTAAAAAACCCAGCACAGGGGGGTCGCGGCACAGTGGTGACGTGGCATAGTTGGATCAAGTATAATGATATCTGACAGTGATTAAAATCACTATCAAAA
>NW_026099573.1:29781264-29781435 GCF_025091365.1 Daktulosphaira vitifoliae
AAAAAAAAATTATATTGATATGTTCATTTTTGAAAAAGTTAGAGCATTATTAAGTTAAAAATATTTTAAAAAATTATTTTACAAATATCGTATTTTTTTATTAACTTTGATGTCAACTTTCACCACGAAGACAAGTCCAGAGGTCAAATTTTTTTTTTTTAAATTAAAGTA
>NW_026099573.1:29781948-29824436 GCF_025091365.1 Daktulosphaira vitifoliae
TTGTGAAAAAGTTGTCATTTTAAATCCCCCCCTGTGGGCAGAAAAAAGGTCAAATTTACAAAAAATATATAGCAAACGATAGGTAAAGATATCAAGCATCTATATAAAAAAAATTTATATCGATATGTTCATTTTTGAAAAAGTTACGGCAGTTTTTAGTAAAAAAAATTGAAAAAATTTCGAAAATTAGTGATTTTTAAATTTGTAATTTTTTTGGAGGTTTCCCCCATTTACGGGGAACGAGGGAAATTTTTTCAATTTTGAAGGGTAATGTCTTCGACTAGATACGATTTGTGATCTTTTGACGTATCGTTGAAAGAAATCCGTTCGGTGAGAGCTGAGAAAAAGTGGTAACAGACACAAAAAAAAAAAAAAAAAAAACACATCATAGTAAAACCAATACCTTCTCAGCTTCGCATCGAAGCTAAAAATTGATGAAGTTCAATGAAAATTAAGAAAAATTAAATTACGATTCACTATAAATGTTGGATTAAAAAACATAAAATCTATTAAAGATATTCTTTTGAATAAATATAAAAACATATTAATGGATATTGAATTAACGTCATCTCTGAACGAATATGAAATATGCCCCATTATCTTAGATCAATGTTGAACGATCCGCCGCTAAAAATCAATTTTAAGACATAACCGCCGTGTATTTATATTTCAAAATCTCCATATGTACCTTATATCTTATTGTTTCAAAGAAGACAAAAATAAAGATAAAAGAATAAAGTATTTTTCAAAAAATTTATTTTTAATATTTTATATTTTAATACATATTTTTCAAAAACATAAATATTTACACACAAAATCTGCGCTTCATAGATATTACTACAAAGGTTACATTGTTGAGAATAATGTTGTAAATTGAAAAAAATCAGATTGCCTGTTGGGGTCAGGGGCACTAAATATTATAGTGCGTACCCGAACCGGCTAATTGCACTAATACCGATCAGGCTGCGTAGTGTAGTGTATGTAAATAGAATCACTGGTGGTAGGAGGGGTCGCCTGCGCAGCAACCAGTGATCTATGTAGTGACAGATGTGTTAGTGTGTAATTATGTAAGTGTATGCTATCAAACTAAATAAATAAATAATTTAAACCTGTTTACAATAATTAATAATAATAATTTAATAAATGACTTGACAAGATAAATTTAGCCCTTTTGGCTCAACAAATAATATAAATATGCACTCTAAGGCTATAACAGAATAACAACAACAATGAACTATACAACTTTAATAAATCAATAACAAATGAATATGACTCTTCCAATAATAAATGATTCTCAACTCTTTCTTTAAAGTAATTGTAGTAATAAACAATATGTATAAAATACTCCAAGAACAATGGTGTAAAATTATGTAAATTAATTAAAAGGACAATATAAAGAATAATAGTATAAATTCAATAATAAGATGTAGTAACTAAATTAAACAAATTTAACTAGATAATAATTATTATTAAAATGACATTGAACAGATAACACAAAATTAAAGATAGTTTAATTATTTAATGATTTACCCACAATATAAAACAACAAATACCCGTACGATAATGACTATTTTATACTCACAAGGTCCTTATGACCGTTGTGCGTTGGCCTTACGCGTACAATGAAATAAATAATAAATAAATAAAACTTGTGATAACTAATATGTTCACTAAATCACAATCAATAATCACTATAATAATAATAAAGATGACTACACTAAATTACAAAGTGGAACACAAATCAACAATAATACTCACAATTTGCAGAGCTGCTGGCCAGAGATGCTATCTAACACTAAAACAAGGATCACGATAATAACAAATGAACTTAAGACTACAATTTGGTAACTCAAATTTAAATATCACAATTGACTAGCTTAATTTTACTAATTAGTAGCAACAATAAATCTTTCCGTCAGCTAATTAGTAGCTTTAAGGAAGTCACAATTAGTGCAACAAGATTTTTGCAAACAATCAATGCTATGATATAAAAATAACTTCTTCCTGTTACAAAAATTAAATTACGTTTTCAAGAAAATATACGAAATTCAACAATAGAAAAAAAACAATGTGTATATACTGGTTATTACGCAATACAATGTTGTACTATACTATAATGCGGTTATGTGCGTGTGTGGTGTGTAGTGTGTAACAGCTGATCGGCCGGTGATAGGAACGTCCACTACAACGTTCATAGTAGGGAGTCGTCGCGTGATAACGATTAGACTGGTCCGAGTACACGTTAAGTTATCAACTGAAATGTTGTTAACATTGCCTTTAGCTGCTACAGAGCTGACATGTCTCGTGTTTCGCTACCATTATTTTTCTGCTATAACTTTACGTTAAATTTATCATTTTATTCAAATCAGTTTTGTTTAAAATATTTCAATCAACGAATCCAAGATATAAGAAAAATATTAACATCATAGTGATCCTTTGGGATCTAGGTAAGAATTTAATATTTCACTACTTGCCTCAAAATGAGTAATAGTAATCGCAGTCCGCCAATGACGCCGTTGTCTAGAATTAGTAACGTTTCGATAACTCCGATAACTATTGTAAATCGTTCTCAAATAATTAGCAATACAAAAGACAAACAAAAAACCACTACTGCCGAGTACGATGACGACTGGATAACCGTTTTATCATCTAATAAAAGACCACATACACATTCACCTGGATTCTCTCCTATAGCAAAACACAGTGGTATTTCCAATAATAATATCAAAGTACTAAAATGGTTCACTTCTCTTCAAACAGGTTTAGATAACATGGAAACAGAACCAACAAATCAACCCACCCCGTACAAACCACCGCCTATATTCATCAAACCTGATTTAAACTACGTTAACTTTTGCGAGGCTATTAAAAAAATCATTGATATCGATGAGTTTACTTGTAAAAGTAACGCATTTGGTTTAAAACTCCAAATAAAAACCCATGACTCATATTGAAAAATTGTACGAGTACTTTTACAAAAAAATGTTGATTTCCATACATATCAAGTCAAACAAGACAAACCATTTCGAGTTGTACTAAAAAATTTGCACTATTCCTCAGACCCCAAAATTATTCAGGATGAATTAACTGACTTGATTTTAAAGTCAAACAAGTCGTTAATGCCCTGCAAAGATTCACCAAAAAACCACTTTCTATGTTTTTTGTCGACCTTGAACCTGACACAAACAATAATGAAATATTCAAAATTGATACTATTTATCATTCAAAAATAAAATTTGAAGAACTTATACTTAGTAATAATCCAGTACAATGCCTCCGATGCCAAAATTTTGGACACACTAAAAAATATTGTAACCACGAACCCCGTTGTGTCAAATGTAACGGATCACATTTGTCAAAAAACTAAAGACCAACCGCCCAAATGTGTATTATGTGGAGGAGCTCATCCAGCGAATTACAGAGAATTTCCTCATTCTTAAATGACTTAAAATCCTTTGGTATCCTACTAACCACTGTAATTAATAAAATTATTTTAAAAAATGACTAAAATGCCTACATCAACAAATCCTATCATCAAAATACTACTTTGGAATGCTAATGGTCTTTATCAATACAAAAATTAATTTCAAACTGTACTTAATTATAACAAAATAGACATAGCACTGATAAGTGAAACTCATTTTACTGATAATAATTACTTTAACATTTATAACTACACTATGTATAAAACTAACCACCCTGACGGCACTGCTCATGCTGGGGCCGCCATTTACATTTCAAAAAAATATATAACACTATAAAATAAGTCCGTACCAAGAACTATATATACAAGCTTCAAGTGTGTCTATAAAAATCAATAGCATACCAATCACTATATCAGCGATATATTGCCCTCCAATTTATAATAGTATACGTCAAGATGGCTTCCAGCAGTTTTTCAACTCCCTAGATAACTCATTTATAGCGGGAGGGTACTTCAAATCCAAACATCCAAGGTTTGGTTGTTTTGGTAATAATCAAAGAGGAAAACATTTGCTTACAGTTAACAACAATAAACACTATTCAACTATTTCACCAACAGGACCAATTTACTGGCCTACCCACGCAAAACGATACCCTGATATACTCGAATTTATTGTAACAAATATTCCAAACCAGCTAAGTACAAACATAGAAAATATTTGTGACATCACTAGCGACCACTCACCTGTTATACTCACTATTGGTGGCGAAGTTTCTTATAATACAAGACCATCACTTACAAAAGGACATATTAACTGGGATAAATTCAGAATCAATTTGAATAAAAATATTAACTTGAAAATTCCACTTAAAACCCATGAAGACATCGAAAACGCGGCTCAAAACTTTGTCTCACTAATTAAGAACTCAGCAAACAGTTTATCCTCATTAAGTAAGAGTAATGGTAGAAGCGAAGTAAAACTACCAGTTCATAGAAGAGCTCTTATCAGTGAGAAAAGAAGAATAAGGTCTATTTGGCAAAACACTCGTTACCCCTCGTTCAAACAACTCTATAACAAACTAGCTAATAACCTAAAAAACCAACTTCAAAAATTCAAAATAGCCCAATATCAAAATTACATTCAATCACTCAACATTAAGGATAAATCATTATGTAGAGCTACAAAACGACTGACTCAAACTAAAGAAACTACCCCACCTCTTCAAAAAGATAACGGTACTCTTGCTATATCAGACGAAGAGAAAGCTACAACCTTTGCTGAACATTTATTTAATACATTTAAATCACATAACGACATCGTGCCCGATACAAATCATATTAATACTGTTAATAACTTTCTATCATGTCCATTACCTATGTCTCTTCCTGTCAAGCCATTCAGTCCTAGAGAAATTGAAGCAACTATCAAAAAACTACCAAAGGGAAAAGCTCCTGGGTATGATCTCATTACAAATAAAGTGCTAACAAACTTATCATGAAAAGGTTTTCTCCTTCTTACATACATATATAATAATATGATGCGACTTTCTTACTTCCCATCAATTTGGAAAATAGCTGTAATAGTTCTTATACCTAAACCAGGAAAACCAAAAAATATAACGTCATATAGACCGATCAGCTTATTACCTACACTAAGCAAACTGTTTGAAAAACTTCTGCTGAAAAGGATCAGGCCAATATTGCAAGAGCACCACATTTTACCAAACACTTAGTTTGGATTTCGTGAGAGACACTCTACCATACATTAAGTTCATTGGCTGACTGATACAATAGCTTCAGTGTTAGAAAACCGCAAATACTGCACTGGACTATTCCTCGACGTAGCCCAAGCCTTTGACAGAGTGTGGCATGACGGACTGCTTTTCAAATTGAAACACACATTTCCAGCACCTTTATATTTAATAATTAAGTCCTATCTTTATGAAAGGAAGTTCACAGTAAGACAAGGCTGTGCAAATTCTACTTCTTACAAAATTCAATCAGGCGTCCCCCAAAGAAGCGACCTGTCTCCCGATCTTTACAATATATTTTATATGATAAAAATCACCTTCTATCGGGATGTTTTTTGTACTTAAAATTGCCATAACTTTTTCAAATATTAACAAATTAACATAATTTTTTTATACTAAAATTTTAGATATTTCTCTTTCATTTGAAATCATTTTTTTGAAAATCTAACACTTATTCTGCTCACTGGGGGGATTTAAAATAGTAACTTAACTTATGAAAATGTTCCGGAAATACTGCGTCCTTTAAACATATGTCAAATTTAAGCTTATTTCATGTACTTTAAATTAAAAAAAAAAAAAATTTGTCCCGACGACCTATCTTCTATGCGCAAGTGGCTACCGTATTAAAATATATGCTATTTTTGTATTAAAATTCTGGGTTTTGTATTTTATTTTATTTTAAAATATCTTATTAGGGGAATACACTGACTTTCATGAATATAATATAATTTAATTGACATAGAATAAAGTTCATAAGATATAAGAAGTTAAACTTATTAAAATTTTTTTACATTTTTAAGGTCGAAAAAGTAATTTTTAAATTTGAGTTAGCTTAAATAGCTAATTTTATCATACAACAAAAGCAGCAAACAGTAGCTTGAATCGGTATCACTTATGTCTTTCACGCTAACGGTACGAGGTTCAAATCCGTCTGTGGCATTTAATATTTTGCATTTTTTTTTAGTTAGAATAAAATTTTCAAATCATTTGATATTTATCTCATTTAGATTCAATAACTTCAATAAATATAAAGGATCTTATCACTATAGTCTCCCCTCGTGAGAAGAAATGTATATTCATGTTAATATTATTTTATTATGTGGTTCTTTTTGTGGCTACGATTTATTTTGCCAACCCTCACTAGACCTAATTTTTTCAACGATACGTCAAATGATTACAACTCGTATTTAGTTTAAGTTATTACTCTTAAAAATCAAAAAAATATTCCTTATTCAAATAAAAAGTAGCTTAATCAACTTTTTCCATACAAACAATTAAAATCATTAATTTCTAATATTCTTAAAGTATTTATTGTCGAATTAGATTTGATATGATAAAAGTATTCAACTACAAAAGTAAATAATTTTACTTTGTAATTTATTAATTTTTTAACTCTATTTGTGTGTGCTACTACCAGTCTATAATATTCCAAATTTTTTTGTAACATGTTGCTATATAAATCATAAATTTAAAAGAAAAATAATTTTTAGTTTCACCTGAATTAAAGATGGATTTTTACAATTATAATCAAATTTTATAATACGCTTAATTGAGTAAATCTTTTTAACAACTTTTTTAACTATTTTAGCTTTTTTAGATATATAATCATTAAAATTAATTAAATTCTGAATATTTCCATTGTAGAATCTTTTTAAACACCAAAAGTTAATTAGAAATAATTACTATGATTTTTATTTAAGTGATCTATTACGATAAAAATGTAAAAAAAATCGAACTTCTCAGATAAATGTACTGTAAATAGTAATTATAAAATTTTCATTATAAAATGTCAAATGAAAGGTGTACTTAAAATGTATTTAGAAAAAAAAAATTTGTGCTGACACTTACATTAAAATAAGGTTTAATTTATATGTTTAAAGGACGCAGTGTTTCCGGAACATTTTCAAAAATTAAGTTGAAGAAGTTAGTTTTTCTAAAAAAGTTGCTATTTTAAATCCCCCAACAGTGAGCAGGTTAAGTGTTAAATTTTCAAAAAAATGATATCTAATGAAAGGGAAATATCTAAGTATTTAGTATAAAAAAAATTATGTTGATTTTTGAAAAAGTTATGGAAGTTTCAAGAAAAAAAGTGAAAAAAATGAAAAAATAATACCGATTTTTAAAATTGTAATTTTTTTAGAGATTTCCCCCATTTGTAGGGAACGAGGGAAAATTTTTCAATTTTTAAGGGTAATGTCTTCAACTAGATACGATTTGTGACGTATTATTGAAAGAAATCGGTCCAGTGAGAGCTGAGAAAAAGTGGCAACAGACATAAAAAAAAAAAAAAAAAAACATCATGGTAAAATTAATACCTTCTCAGCTTCGCATCGAAGCTAATAATTGAAAAAATTGTACATAAGTTATACAAGTTGATAAATTTACTAAATTATAATTATATAGAAAAGAATGTATATTGCAAGCAAAATAAACAAATTTTTTTTTTGATATTTCTTAAAAATAATTTTTGTTTTTTTTTTTTAATTGAAGTGGCATTGTAACAAAATATACTGCTTAAATTAAAAAAGTTCAATATATATATGTATATTATAATCGTGTAACTAACTCGTATCTACCACATAAAATGAAATTTTATACATTCTGCTTCCATAATTATACATTATTTTATGTAATATTTAAATAAAATTTTTTTTTAATATTGAACATTATCATATTAAACACAATCATTATCAAAAAATAACTTAGTTTGTTTAGTTATGTTTCTTTTAGTAATTCTCTCAATAAGCATTTCTATTAGATAGATTCAATTTTTAACGTAATAATTTACCTGGATTATGCATTAATTTTTTTTTTTAATTTATCATAATAATACTCACGGAAAATGAAAGTGACTTGACTTTATTAACGTTGAGTATAAAACATTAACACAATACCAATCAATTTGATTGTCGACAATTGGCTTATAGCTAGTCTTATGAAGACAACAGTGAGTGTTAAACCTTGATTAAATAATAGATATAAGTTTACTTATCATTTAGTGTATACAGGAAGATTGAATAGTTTATCAAATTTAACTATTTCTATATATGTCTGACTTTCATTTATGCAAATGTTTTCAACTACAGTAAATTGTTAACTATTTCACTACTGTCTTTCTAAACAATTTTTTTTTTCTTGTTTATTAAATTCAAAAATTTAAATAATAGATTTTCATTTCATTATTTTAATGTTTTAAAAAACAAAACTTTTCTTTTCCTACTACAATATATTCTACTAGGTCTAATTCTGTATACTCATTAAGTTTCCATGCAGTTAATATAAAACTACATTAATAGTTGATAATTTTCCTTATAATATTAGTTTGAGATATGTTAACATTGATGGATGGAAGGAAATACTAGAAAATTTTTCGTCATATAAGATAAAATAAAATACGTATGAAATAATATTATTTAAGTGCCTATAAAGTCACGTAAACTTTTCAAATATTATTAATAATGATCCCCTCAACAAGCACTAAATAATTATCGTATAACGTATAGCGCTAAGTGAATAACTGAATATTTCACTAAATTCTCGTTAGAAGCGCTATATGTATAACTCGCATGATAAGTGCCTGTGACACTGATTTCACAAAAAACATTTCTTATTCAGTAACCTGTTTTTGTTATCTGTAATCGTGATTCTCTGTGATTTTAGTATCAATTTTACTTGTCATTGAAAAAGTTAATGATAATATATTATGCTTCTAAATAGAAAAAATCAAAATTTCATTAAATTTTAATATTTTATTTTTCTAATTAAAATGAATAATATTGGTTCTATTTTTAAACTTATTATTCTATCATGTTACGTATAATAAATTTGCAAGAATTGTATTAGTTTTCACAATTTAAATATTCTAGTAACCTATGCTTATAAATTGGTAAGTAAATAATTTTTTTATTAAAATGTGTTAAATAGGTATTGTTAAATACATTTTTTAAAAGTAATGTTGTAAACGATTTACATGTGGTATTTTAGAGTATGTGTAAAAATTAATAGCAAATTGATAAAACAACATATTTTTTAAAACAATGTCATAAAAAAGTAATGGTCTCAAAAATATCATAAGTCTACACTGTAACATTCTGTTAACAACAAAGTTATAACATAGTTATTGATATCTATATTTTTCAAAAGGAAATTATATCTACAGAGCATTTTATTAGCCCGTTTACTTATATTTTTAATAAGTCATTTAGTTTTACCATGAAATCATTTCACATATTATGTTACTTTGTTATGAATTATTATTTAGAAAGTAGTAGTACATATAAGATTTCTGTGGTAGTAGCTTCAATAATTTTATTCAGTTCATTTTAAATAAAAATAACTCTTTACATTTAAATTTATTTATCTTTTTTATAATGCATAGTAGTAAATTAAATACTTTAAGTAATATTGTGTACTTTTTTCAGGAACTTATGAAATTTGTTAATAGTTTTAATTGTATAAAAAGAAGTATGTCTTTATTTAAACTTCTTCTTTGGGAAAATACAATGTTTGTTAATTCTGTACTTCCACCTGGTGAATTAGAAAAAAAATTCATGATAGCAGTTTTGATAACATATAAAAATAAAACTAAACAATTGAATATGTGTCGTAGTCCAGATGACACTGTAGATACTTTTTTACAAAGATTTGCACTTAAAATACAACGAATAAATAGTAAAAAGGGTATTCAAGAACCAATGTTAGATTTAATATCTTTAAAAGTCAATGGACAAAAAGTTCCTAAGGATACAAAATGTGGTGAAATATTTGATAACAAAAATGTGAACATTTCTTTGCAAATTAATAATCATTTTTTGTCTGTTATGATCAATGCTCCAATTATAAATAATCTAGTACTAGGTAAACCTCCATACAAAGGTTTAATGTTATATCCCTGTGGATTTGATAAAGGATATAATGTGTCTATTTTGAATAGTAAATACACATGGTATAGAATGAAATCAAAAGAATTTATTGAGGTTGGAAATGAAATTGCATACACACCATCTTCTAGTGATATAAATTGCAAATTAAAACTGTTATGTGAACCATGCAATCTAGAAGGTCAACTTGGCCCATCAGTTGAGGTATTATCTTTAGAAGTTCAAGATAATTTGATAGACATTTATCCATTTGAAAAAAGACTAATTAAGAAGCCAAAAAACAGGTATTTAAAAAAACATTAAAATAATTTGTGAAACCTTTCATTTAATCTAATTTTATGTATTATTAAATATAAATATATTTAAGAGAAAATAATTCAGAAGGAAATAGTAGCGTATCTAGAAGGTAGAATATATTCCTTAGAGTGTATGGCCAATGGGAGAATCTTCCCATTGGTAATATTATGCTGATATAAAATGTTTTTGAACTTTTTATTATGCATAATGTCAATAATTTTTTTATAAATTTCCTAATATGTTCCTGAAAGGAAATAGTTGCAAGATAAAATTAAGGTGAATTTGTCCACCTGCTCAAATAGTTTAATTTTTTTGAGGATTTTGTTTGTTTT
Source organism: Daktulosphaira vitifoliae (assembly GCF_025091365.1). Taxonomy (NCBI): domain Eukaryota; kingdom Metazoa; phylum Arthropoda; class Insecta; order Hemiptera; family Phylloxeridae; genus Daktulosphaira; species Daktulosphaira vitifoliae. The sequence continues at coordinate 29,792,633 of NW_026099573.1, forward strand.
GATTATAAATTAACTACATTATGTTATAGTTTTCGTATCATTTCATATAATATATTAGCTGGTGATTATACTAAAACTAAGGAAGCTAAAAATGAAATGTATCCATATTGTCCAGCTCATATATTAGCTTCAAGTTACCGAAACCCTCTTCTAGTAAAAGAACTACAAGGTAATATTCAACAATAAAAAATGGAGCTAAAATAAAAAAAACCTATATGACAAATGTATAAAAAAATGTATATTTATAAAAAATATTTTTTGCTCTTATAAAAAGTTATGGTTTATGCTTTTATTTTTTAAGATATTAAAAGAAAAATTTATCAATAAATAATATGTTTACTGATTCATTTAGATTTAAAACAATTGTTTGATTACAAATGCTTAAAAATAAATATAAAAGATTATAATTTTTATCTCCTTATTATTTCACAATAATTTTAAAACTTTTACTTTTATAATTATTCCTTTGTTTTAAAAGAAATGTTCCATTTTTGTTAAAGAAAATTTTAAAATTATAAATTTTGTTTGATGTACTACTACTATATATTAGTTTTTTCCTCCGCTAATTAAAAAAACCTAAGTTTGTGATGTTGCATATTTTTAACAGCATATAAAGCAGATATATTGTGCCTGCAAGAAGTTGAAGTAAAATTATTCAATAGAGAATTAGACCCATTATTGAAAAATTTCTTAAATTTAAATGGGGTACATTGTAAAAAAGATGGAAATAGGAATGAAGGACTTAGTTGTTTTTATTCAGCTGACAAATTTGAGTATGTAATCCTTGTGTTTTTTTTTATTAGATAATTAACTTATATTATATTTATTTTTAGATTGTTGGACCAATTCTGTATTAAATTAAATGACCGCCCCACCATTGAAATGTATTGTGGACCATTTATAAATGCTATTTATGAAGATAATATATGGAAACAAGGACTTGAAAAAAAAACAGTTTTACAAGTTATTATTTTGATTTCAGTAATATAAATATCAGTAATAAGAAAGAACATATTAATGAATATATTATATATAGTTCATATTTTATAAACTATGCTTTAACATGTTCAAATTTTAGAAAATAAACTTAAACATGAACTTAGTTCTTATTATGTATGAATTTGAATGTTCTTGGTTTGTTTATTGCAAAATTCATTAGTCTGACTTCTACCATTTGAGTTTATATAAAATAATATTTATAAAAATAAGTATCTAGAATTTAAAATCAATATTTATTTTAAATTAATTTTTAAGAAATAATATATCTTAGTGGGGTATAATAATTTTTTAATGCAGCAAAATCTTAATAGATTGTGGTATACGTACCATAGTCACAAAACAAAGTTTGAAATGAATACATTTGTACAAGTTCATTAATTTGAATGTGTACAATAAATTTTTACTATATGAGTTGCGACGGGATTTAAATTAAATGCAAAAACACATAATCCATAGTGTTAAAAATAGACTGTTAACAATTTTTATAAAATCTAAACATATATATATATACTATATTCAACATATGAGGTGATTTATTTATCAAACCCACTCTATTTCTAATAAAATAAAAGTTATGCTTAGAATTTTTTTTTTTTAATAGGTACATTTTCTTAGATTTATCAATTATTATACATTTATTCAGTAACAAATTCAGGATAAGATGCAGGAGATGTATGCCCCCTTTTGATCTATCATTACCTATTCAACAATAAAATAAGCCAAAAATGATTTTGGCATTAAACATTTTTTGTGTCCCATTTCAAAAAATTCTGGATCAATCCATGTAGATAATACTTATAAAGGTATCAACTTTACATTTTTAATTAAATTAAATTAATTTAATACAAATTTTGTATATATGTATCTTATAAGATTATGTAATTTATTTTAATTTTTTCCTCTATGTATCTATTTTTATTTAAGATTTATAGTTTTTCTGGTAATTTGAAGGAGTTAAGTCTCTAAGCCCCTAACATATGTTAATGTAGATAAATTAAAAAAAATATCATATTTATGCCAAAAAGATCATATCATTTTTTGTTTAATTAACCAATTTTGTAATATTTTGAATAGCAATAGAATGTTTACATAATTTTATTTATTGTTAGATATCAATCAATAGTAATTTAAAAATTTCTTCAACTCCATTTTACTGAATCTCTACTTGTCTTTTGCTTAAAATATTTTTTATGTCTTGTAAGGGTGTCAACTTTATTTTTTGAATGATAGAATACATATTTAACTAGCTTATAAAATAATCTAATTAAAAAAATGACTAGTTGATAACAACTTTTAGACTAGTATTACAGATGTTATTAACAATTTAAAGTAATGTCTGGAGATAACGAGTGGATGCTGCTAATTTTATTACTCGACATTTCTTGGGCTCACTCCTCTTCTTGTCTACATAAAAAGTTGACATGTTTAAGAGATATAAGGGATGAATTAAAAAAGTAATTAATAACTGATAAATCTATATATAAAAGATACCAAAAATTATTTTATTAACATAATTATTATTTGAAGAGAAATCGAGTGGCTAATGTTAAAAGAATCATCTTGTTGAAATAATTTTTTAGGAGGAGAAATTAAATTAGATCTCCCAAAGATTTGGGAGGAATTGACATCTTTATATGACATAAGGGATGAACATAAAAAATATTTCATAACAGATAAAAGGTATACATATATAGTGTCCAATAAGTAAGGAAACGGTTTTCTATTGTTCTCATTGTTTGTAACAATTTATCTATTTTCTTACTTACTAAACACTCTGTATAACTAACAAAAGCTAAAAAAAAATTCACAAAAAAGTTATTATTTTAAGAAAAATAGAATGGTGAACATTAAAAGGATCATAATCTTTATAATGTATATATATTATATATACATTACATATAAATACATTTTTAGTTTTCTAGTGGATGTATTAAATATTGTTTAAAAAACTTAATACCTTTAGACTTATAGGTTAATTTAATATGTATTTTATACTAGAATAAAACTTGTAAAATTAATCAAATGCTTCCTTTTTTATAGGTTTTACTTCTGAGGAAAATATTAGAAAATAAACTTCTTTTAGTTTGTAATACTCATCTGATATCAGATGCTGATAGCGATTGTGTACGTTTGCTACAAGCATTGGTAGAATTAACTATTATTACAAAATTAAAAAAAACTTTTGAAAATCAAGTAAATATTATTTTAAATAAAAATTGATAGCAAAAAATTACATAAGATTAAACAAAAATATTTTTTATAGTGAAAAGCAATTTTACTTCATTATTTATTGTTCACATAAAAAACATTTTTCAATAGGAAAAAAACTATATCTAGTACCGTTTATTATTATATATAATAACTTACACATAAATAAATCAAATTCTTATTTTAACTCTCGAGAATTATATAATATAAATTTACTTTAGTCCAATCTTTAAAAATCAACCTAACAGTTAAAAACATATCTTAATAGGATCTTATATATAGATATATATCATTCCCAAATATTCAATTTTTTTTTATTTCCATGAAAAAATATATTAAGTAATAATAATGTTGTTAAAAGCAAAATGGTCTAAAATGTATGTCAAAATATTAGCTTTTTATAATTTTATATAATAATACTTATTATGATTATTATAATAGCTTACTAAATTTTAAATGGTTGTAGCTAAATGATTTTCTTATAAGAACTATAAAATATGAGTCCATTCTAATACACATTCCTCTATATTTCAATCTCAATATAATAAAATTATTCATATTAATTTATTTTTACTTTCTTATTTTCTGAAATCTATTTACTTAAGACTATTGAGGTTAATCAAACTTTAGTAATATTTGTTGAAAGTATAAAACCTAAATTATTAGTTTATTTCCTAAATAATTTTAGTCTACTATTTTTTTAGATTGAAATTAATCTACTGAAATATTTTATAACAATTAAAAACTCTCATCCTAATAGTGATTTTAATAAATTTGTTTGCAGTATCCAGAACAAAAATTGTCTGTTATATTTTGTGGAGATTTTAATAGTACACCAGAAAGTGGAGTTTTTGATTTAGTTACTAATTTATTCTTACCATTTGAGTATAGTAAGTTAATTTTACTCAATTATTATACTTAAATATTTTTAACAAAATGTTTAATCTTAGGAGATTTGAATCATTTAAACAATTTAAAGAATGTTGTTGATTTTACTATGTCAAGTGCTTATAGTACTAATGTACCATATAGTAATTTTACACAAACGTTTTCTGGGTTATTGGATTATATTTATTTTACAAATGAACATTTAGATGTAATTCAGGTTAGTTTAACTTTTATAATTTTTATTATAAGAAGTGAATAAAATAATAATTACAAAAACGTCAATGTTTTTTTTTAAACTATATTTACTTATGTATATTTGTTAAGAGTGTAATTTTCAATAATTTGAAAAATTACAAAAAAAAAGTTGCATGATTGAAAACAAAATGACCTGAATGAAACCTGAAATCAATTGCTAGTGTTATGACCAATATTGACTTTTAATCAATATAGATTACTTTTACATATTAAATTGTACTTATAATAACTTAAATAAACACCACTATTTCAAGCTAATTGGTGTCTGATAATAAAGTTTTTTACATTACATTATATAAATGAGCTATTTAAATAAAAATTAATTTTTTCAAATATATAACTTCATTAATTTTCAAAAATGTATAATGTATATTAAAGAATTTTTTCTATCCATTAAAATAACATTGATTTTTGTAGGTTGGTTATTAAAACTTTACAAGTCACAAGACTTGGCGAGCTATTAACTCGTGGACAATTTATTTATTTTTAATAAGTATACATAATAAGTAGATGATAATACTCAATAAATTGTCATTATTGAAATGCAATTTATTTCTATATTGTATAAGATGTATATTTTTAATCAATAATCCAAAATTTTATAAAAATTGGCTTATGATGTTTTATTAATAAGCAATTTAAATATTTATCAATATTAGTGGTGTTCTCTGGATATGTATGAAAAAAAATTTTACCACCCTTTCATTATATTTTTTTATCAGAAAATTGAAAAAAATAAGGGAGTTCTATCCTCATATGTCATTAGTGAGAACACTTATGATGTATGTACAACCGTTTCGGCAAATTTATTGGGCCATTTTATTCAGTTTTATATTAAATCATAAAATAGATAGAAGATAAAATGTTAAATATAATATAAGTTTGTAATTTATTGCTACAAAGATTTATTTAATGAATATATAGCTTACATTAGTTTAATTTTTTTTTAATTTTGAATATTCTAAATGGAGTTATAAAATTAGATTTTTAAAAATATATTGTGGGAGTTATATGTGGCTTTTGTATTAAGGGTTCCTGGTGCCTAGTATACAATAAAGTTAATAAAATAAGAAATTTAAGAATAATGTGTTTAAAAATTTATCATTAAAATTGTATAAATAATAAAGTTGTTATGTTTATTAGAATTTAAAAACGATTAATATTAAAAATAATTTGTTTAATAGAATTTTTAACAAAATTGATATTTTTAAAGGTATAAGTAAATTAGATTGGTAATTTTTCAGCAAGAATAAAATATTTTTATATGGACTTTCTATATTCAAATTTCAATACTCAAAATAACTTAATTATGTAATAATTTAAAACGAAGTGAAAAATGTACATTAAAATTGATGATTTAGTTAAAATAGATAAAATTTGACTTGACTAACCTTTTCATAGTAACCATCTGTTTTTACAATATTTAGACTTTTTATTTTTTATTACACATACAGAAAATGTTTTATTATTGTATATGTGTTTAGTTTCTTAAATTATTGGTAAACATTTTTCAAAAAATTATGTAATAGTTTTAAAGGATTTCTCTAGTTATAAAAATTACAATTTGTAAATTTTTGTATTATAAAATGTTTTTTGCTGGATGAGTTTTATTATTATTAATTTCAATTTTTAAAGGCTTGTGAAGGGTCAAAATGACCATCTCAAATGAGAAGGATTCATAACTATCTGTGTTAGGTGGTTAGTTTATAGCTGTATAGAGGATAACTCTAATTACTGAATTGATCACTCCCTTTGCAAACAAAGTTGTGAAAGACCAAGCTTCAAATAAGTAACATAGCATATCAGACAGGCTGTATTACCAACTTAAATATAAAGTGTATCTAACATAAAATATTATGAATTTTTTAATGAAGTTAATTTATTGTATATTAGTGGTAGTAAATAACTTATATTTTTAATGAAAAGCTTTTTATACATTTTAAATAGAAATCTACTTGAGGTTTATTGAAAATTTATTGTGGTTAAATATAAACACAGGCATCTTGGAATTGATATGGGGAAGTAGAATGGTAACTCCTATTAGTCTGTTTGATGTAAATGTTTAAGCCTTCTAAGAAAAATTTGAAGTTGTGCCTAAGGGTTATAATAATTTTACTATGTAATAATATTTAGGGTTATATTTTCTTTTGCAGACATTGTCTATGCCTTTGCATGAAGAAGTTATTGAAGAAGGTGGCCTACCAAGTGCTAAATTTCCATCTGATCACTTAGCTTTAATTGCAGATTTCAAAATGAAATAAGTTAATACATTTTAAATGTTAATGTAGAAATATCTTATTGTTGAATTTATGAACTGTTATAATTCTTAAAACCAAATAATCTGATTCTGAGTCTAATGTTAAAGCCCTTAATTTTACTACTCTACAACTTATAAAAATTATTTACTCAAGAAATAAAATGAGTTCTATAATGTAGTGATTCAACATATAATAAAAAAATAAAGAATAAAAATGTATATCTATCAAAAGGTTTGTTATTATTGTAATGTTAAAATATAAAAATAAAGACATATTGTAAAAGGAGTAAATATGGTAGAGCACGAGTGAATTACTACATATAATTAATTATAAACTATATCATCAGAATCATGGTTTGAGGGTTTAAAAAAATAATGTTATTAAAATAATTTATGATTATTTAATTGGTATGATGAATTGTAAGAATATGGTTTCATGTATGTTAAGTAACCCTGAGTAGCATGTGCGTTAATACAGCTCTGCTCTGGGGACTTCTTCCTCGAGTGGTACTAGCAACGACATAAACGACTTGCTCCAGGAGTGTGTAACTTGAATAACGCCGGCAGCAGTATGGTTGTCTCGCTCGGAATATATATAACACAAATAGCATCAGGAGCAGCTAGAACGCCTCGCTTCTAGGACTTTTAAAATATGTGTATTCTTAAAATACGAGAAATTAATTACTTTTATATTTATATTAATTATTTTGACTACTCATATAAGCTTAATTTAAAAACAATTAATACACTTCTAGTAATTAAAATCTATGACAGGAGATAAAAAAATTACTCATCTTTTTGTTGTCTCTATTTAAGCTCTTAAGATAAATTGCAGTTGAGAAGAAATAATTTGAACACTGATATAAGAATTACAGATGTCACCAGGTATACAACAGTTGAGATTATTTCATTACTATGTACCTTACTGTTCTACGTTATTCAACTCTATTCAGTAACCACTGCACTACTGTGTAAATGTACTAAAAAAGTGGGCACTGCAACCTCAGTCTATGTACTTCATATAGTTGATAATCACTATCTCTTATTTTATGGCTGAATACCATACTACCTTTTAAGACTGTTTTATTATTATAATTTTTTTTCACAGTAATCATGACTTAGATAAAAAATTATATTAAAACTATAGAGCATTTTTTATATCAGATTGGTACATAATACAATTTCTATGGCATTGTACTTTTCTTATAATTTACAACCAATTATTTTAAAGTAATTTGATGGATATTACAATAATAATTGAGAATATTCTTAATTTTTTTTTACTATGGATACATTAAATACAGCACAAAAAATTTAAAAAATATCAACAAGAATTTAAATATTTTATGAAATTATTTTATAGAGTTAAGAATTAAACAATTGTTTACTTTGGTGTAGGTAAATTCATATTAAATAAAAAAATGTTATTACCCTAAATTTCTATTCAAGGTGATACTTTTGGACTAGTATATAATGTTATAACTTTATAAATTTCTAAAAACGTATCTTAATTAAAAAAAAATCTTTATAACTGTTAATTAACTACCTTATTAACATCTAACTAGATGTACTAAGTGTTAAATATTTAGGTTTCACTAATAACAATTCGATTTTATCACTTTCAAAAGTTAAGGCTATTTATCTAGATTAAAAAAGATTAATTAAAGTATTTTCTATTTAAAATTTAATTTTGTTTATTGGATATTTAAATCCAGTAGGGATTTAAAAACTATTAAACGATATAATGGTTTTACAATTGTGATTGAGAAATTTCTCATAGATCGCAATAAAATATATTAACGTTTATTCAAAATTTGTTTGATCGATTATTATCGTCTTAATTATTTATCAAAAAAAAAATTATGATAAGATCTATGATGGCGCTCTCACTTAGTTAAGTTGATATACGTTCTGGTTAGCCGGCGTTGTGGTACGCGTCGTTCACGTGAATATAATATTTGTTGTCAATGGGGTTCTATTATTTTTTATACTCTCTTGTTTACAACTAATGCGTAACGTTCAATTACTCGAAGAACAACAAATTAATTGAACTAAATACATTTTAAAGTATTTACTATATATATCAGAAGGGATCAAAATTCACGTATTAAGAAGATTTGATACAAACTAATTATTTGTTTGTCATTTAAACGGTCCACGAACGTTCAATACATTTACAATGGCGTCCACTGCGACTGCTTTCAACCAAAATCGCCGAATGCCACCTACATTACAAATTCAAAAGGTAGTTACGTTATAAAAATTATTACAATTTATAAATTAAAATTATTTACAAGCTAAGAGATAGCCTCCCACATTTTCATCAGTTAACATAGGATAATATGTGGTTTTATGTAAAAATGTGATAATAAATCTATATTACAAATAACGAATAATTGACCATATCAAAACGTAAGTTAAATTCAATGTAAATGTTGCGTTCTTTAAGGAGAATTTTGAATTTAATATTTTGAGTGACAAATGCAAAAATTTACACTCATTATTTATTTATACTTTTTAATAAATAATAAGTATATTTAATTTAAAAATATGAATTTATATAAAATATGAAATAACGTAGATTTTTTACAAAATGTCAAATTTTCACATCTATCTTAAATGTGTTTTTAAATGATGAAAAAAAAAATGAGATACTTGATTTTGCCAAGTAACATCTCTATTTATATCATTTTTTTTTAGATTTTGTAAATTATTTTTATCAATCTTGTTAAAAAAAAAAAAAACAGTGAATAAGGCCATTAAGTGTTTAATATTTTTTTATTGGTTCTATTTAAGTTTTGGTATTTCTTCATCAGGTTACTTTAAAATAGAAACATTAATGTAAAGTATTAAAAAATATACAACTAGAAGAATCTTAGTTAACAAATTAGCTTCTCAAAAAATTATACATGTTATATACATGTATATAGTGTTTTTAAGGGTAGGGAGAAAATAAAATTAGCATCTTTAAAAATTTTATTTGAATAAATAGGCCTATAGGCTTCGCAGAATAAAAATTATAAATTTAATAAATAAAAACTAAACCTACATGTCATTATTCTTTAAAAACAGTGCTCTTAATCAGGGTATTCATAATATAATTTAATAAAAATAATATTTAGTTTTTCAATTAAAAAAATTTTATAATACACAACAATTAAGAAAATTGACCTAGTAAAAAGTCAGGGGAGGGTAACTAGTGATAAAATCTCTTTGAAATTAATTTATTACAAATCAAAATAAATAGTAAATATTGAAAAATTCTTAAGTAAAAAAAAATATACCAAATTAATAAAATTTATTTTCAGTGTTTCACTTAAGTGAACTACATAAGTTGCAATCAATAAATGAAAATCACATGTAGATTTGAAAAAAACGTGACATAGATTTTTATATGGCTTGGGGTGTTTGGTTATTTTCAAAAATTAAACCGAAATTTTTTCTTGTGATTTGGTTTAAAAATTGAACTAGTAAAATCAAATATCATATTGAATTTGTTGAATGGTGTTATAAAGATTTTTCGTCTGAAAATTATAAATGATGTTCAGTTAAGCTTGATCCCAATGATCAGAGTTGGTAACATCTACTATTTAATTTACTACATTAAAACTGTAAGACAATTTAAATTATTAACCACTGGAATTTACTACCTTCAACTGATACAAAAGTTTGTCTTTAAAATATATTTACTTTCATGTAAGAGTTTTGATTGTTATTTTTTTCCTGGGTACATTTTTATTTATACTTAATTGCAAATAAACTTATATTTATAGATACTTGATGAAAATGCACAACTAATTCAAACTATTCAAGATTTCCAAAGTAAAGGAAAAGCACAAGAATGTGTACAGTAAGTTTTTTCAAAATTGACAATTTTTTTAATATCATTATATTGACAAGACTATATAGTATAGTATAGACAATATGGTTAGTTACAACCTTGGACTTGCTACTCTGACTCTGTAGATGATCACTGTAATAAGTATGTAACATAAGCATAAAACTGAAGACAGGTATATATATATCGTCGCCATCATGCCAAAAGTGTTTTTTTATAGTTTTGAGAATAACTAGTTTAAATGTTTAACATCGGTTAAAAAATTCAAAACTTAACAAAAATTAACAAACTTGATATCAATAAAACCAAAATAATAATATGCTTACCAATATGGTACAAAATTTTACTAGTTAGTTATTATTTAAGTTAATTAAATGTAATTTACCAACTTAACTTTAGAGTAAAAAGTGACCATGTGACAATGTTTCACTTGAACCCTTATAATTAACCATGTAAAATGTATTTATACTCTTATAATATATTATATTATGATTAATTTAGTCATTACATATTTTCCTAAAACAATCGAGTTAATATATTATTGAAATTTTTAACATAACAAACTTTATTTTTACCATCACAATTAAAATAAATACAATATTAAACTTTTTTTTTGACATAAAAAACATCTTTTAAATTAAAAAACTTATAAACATTAAAATAAAACATAATATTTTTTATACCTTTACTTTAAATACTTTAAAATAAACAACGTTAAAATAACAAACATAAACAAAATATTTTAGTAATTATCATAACTCTAATCAATTAGAAGAACGTTGTGTATCAAAAAACTTAATTAATAATAATATTATAATATTAATGAGCAATTTTTAGAATTTTAAATAAAAAGTTTAAATTACTTTTATAATATTTATTACAAACTTTATAAAAATTATAACTTATAAGTTCTTTATATAACTACAGTATCTTATTTTATTTTAATCAGTCTTAAAATAAATATTAATCAGACTCAGAAATTATCACTGTATCCTTTTGTTTTGAACATGTCTGAATACTTTGATACTACTTATGGAATTCTACAGAAATGGCTTCAGTCTTACTAAGTTTCATGAGATCTTCTTTTTCAATATTGAAATTGGTCTTGGCTTGTCATATAATTGTTTAAGGTTATCAGGATATTTTGTTGGTTTACCTCTTCCACTTACGTGTATACTTTTAAACTCTTTATCTGAATAGTTATATTTAAACTGTATAACACCAGGCTCAGTTTTCTCATATTTTAAAACCTTAATTTTTAACCAATTCACTTTAATACCTTGTGTATTAGTTGTATGGTTTTTATTATTAAACTTGCTAAACTTTTCAAGTCAAGAAAATCAGTATACTTCAATTCTTGAACTATGTAGCTAGATCATTTTTTATTATACCTATATAGTCATGCATAGTATACTCAGGAATATTTTTCTTTGCTGTCTCAATTGTGCTATACATACTGTCCACTCTCCATAAAATTATGTGTTATATCATCAATTTTTGAATGTGTGACAATGTATAAGAATAAAGCTGCTATATATTGATTCCTACTTTGACCACTGCAAGTATCAGAAAATAGGAAAATATTTGTTATATTTACTGGGAGCTATTTGATCCATTTAAGTAAAGCTGTACTAATTTCTGAACTTCCTTTTTGCCCGTTTACTTCATTCCATAAAAAAATTATTGCAGTTTGAAACTTTTTCTTTGTCAAACTTTTTAACTGTAAACGATTCATCCCGTCTTCAAGTATAATTTTTATACGCCATTAATATTTGTTGTTTATGTCGTTTTGTCTGATTTCTTAAATTTTTCACATAGAAGACATTGATCTTTTTTTGGCTTATAAAAAATCAAATTATATTGCTCACAAAATATTTTTCGATACACGGTACAACAAACAAAATAATTATAATCTAATTTTTTTTTTTTTTACAATTTTGTATATAGAGCTCCTATAATTTAGATATAGACAGTGTAGAATCTAAGTATTTACGTTTAGAAGTTGCTCTGCAATTGTGAGATTCCATTGTAGGGAGTTTTTCAATGTTAGATTTTATTTTAGATATGGCCATATGGTCACGTGGAAAAAAATATTTTTATAGTTTTACAAAAAGTGATCAACTTGACACTTGGACAAAAAAGTTGTTATTTCTACTCGCAAAAAAAAAAAAAAAATGACCAATTAACATAGTCAGTTTTTACTTGTTCAATTTATGCTAAAAGTCAAGTTAGTCAAAATGATGTACCTAAGAGGTTCCTAATCTATTCATATCACTTGGACACTTTTTCCACACATTTATAGGGATGAAAAATTGAATTTAAACATGTTTTTGCACTTGATCACTTTTGTCATGATGACGACAATATATTTGTGATAATTCAAAGTATTATTTTCCATGAAAGCTTTAAAATATTTATAGAACAAACATAAATTGTAAGATAGTCTCATAGGTAAATAAAATATCAAAAAATGTGGTCTTGTTTATGATTTGATCTACAATAAAATGTTTTTATTTAAAGTTATTGTAATCTTGTTTCGACTCTACTAGATTTCTATTGTATTATTATATGTATTATATTGAAAATTTCTGGACAATAAATTTATCTTTCAGTTTTATTTATTATTTACTTTATTTAAATTTTTTAAAAATTGATATTAATGAAGTCATTATATTCTAGGTTTCAGCAAATTTTACATCGTAATTTAGTATACTTGGCTTCTGTAGCAGATTCAAATCAAAATATTCAGTCTTTGTTACCTGTTAGTATTATTATTATTATTACTATTTAATTAGTAGTTTATTTTAATTCATTATATTATAGCCTCCAAATGTAAATCAACAACAAAATATGCAAGTTCAAGGACAACCGCACATGCAACAACAACATCATCAACAGCAACAACAGTTACAGCATCAACAACAACAACAGCAGCAGCAACAACAACAACAACAACAACAACAACAACAACAGCAACCTCAATCATCAATGATGAGTGGGCAAGATAGCCAAAACTCTCAAGTAATGCAACAGCCACCTCAACCTGGTCCACCTCAGCCAACTATGAATCAAGTGTTTGCTCAAGGACAAGGTGGACCGCCTAGTGGTTATCGACCACAACAACCTATTGCCCCTATGAGTATGTATTTTATTTAAAAGACAATGAAAGTTTTACTAAATTTTCTATTATATCATTGTTTTACGTTAAGAACATTTACAAAGAAAATTAATCTATTATTTTTGTTCTCATTAAATTAATTTCAAATTTCAAATAAACAAAAATTCAAGCTCTCAGAATTGGCTGTAAATTTCTACAGCCTAACTAGAAAAATAAAATATTTTTTATTTGTATTGGTAGTTTTAATTAATGATAATATATTTTAAATAGTTAATTATAATTTAAAATAAGTGCTTAATTATTAATGAAACCTATATAAGTTTGATTTTATGTATATTCTTGTTCTATGTTTATTACTTATCCGAGTTTTTAATTCACTAAAATTAAATTTTAATAATAAATAAGCTTATAAGTAGTTAAATCAGTTTAACTATACAAAATAATTTTTTTTTCAGAGTAATTTACTTTTAGTGTGTCTAAGAGGTTATGTTTTTATAATTATAAATTATTATGTATTATATCTTATAGTTAATAATTTGTTTGCAAATAGAATTTTTTATTATTGTTTAATTCTATGTAGTTCTCTGCTTTTATTAATTATTAAATCTATGTAAACTTTTAATAATAATATACATATAATTTATTTTTAAGGGCCTCCTACACCTACTCAACAATATAGACCAACACCTCAGTATCAAGGACAACAAGGATATCAAAATTTTGCATCTACTCAAGGAAATACAATTGGTTCTAGTCAAACAGGTGGACCTGGAGTTGCTAATGTATACAGCCAAGCACCTCCTAACCAGCCTTATCCTGGGCAAGGATATGGTCACCAGCAACCAGTACCTAGTTCTAATTATCCTAATCAAAATTATGGAAGTGGTCCACCCACTCAACAATATCAGCAAAATGCTCCTTATGTAAATCAGCAACCTGGAAATTATCCTCAAAATGCTGTTGCTCCTCAACCACAAAATTTTCCACCCAACTACCCACCAGCTGGTTATAGTCAACAGCCTGTTAGTTCTAGTAGTGGATATGGGTCTGTATCTAATCAACCATCATCATATTCTGGTTATGGAAATGCACCTCAAAATACATATGCACCTTCACAAACTACACAATCTGCTCCATCAGCCTCAACACAAACTTATCCACCTCCTAATCAAGCAGTACCTAATACAGTAACTGGACAGCAGCCTGCTCCAACTCCCCAACCAAATTATCCTCCTCCACAACAACAAAATGCTCAGCCATATCCAGCACCAAATAGCGGTCCCAATCAACAACCTGTACCTCCTCAGAATTATCCACCTCAGCAGGGATACAATCAACCTCCTCCGCAAGGATATCCACAAGGTTATCCAGCACCTGGTCAACCTGGTGGGTATCAACAATATCCTCAAAGACCTTTAGCTCCCCCATCAAATCAACCTCAGTATCCTGGTTATTCATATCAGCCATCACCTGTTTAACTTTAATATTTGTAGCCAATATAAAATTACAATTATTTTTCTTAATATTTAACTTATTGTGTAGAATTATCTATACTGTAATTTGCAATGAGTTAAAATTATTATTTTATAGTATTTTTAGATGTATATAACAATTATTCATTTAGGAACTTAATTTATTTACACTTAAGTATTAAAACATTTTAATGCTGTTTAATTTGTGATGGTATCTAATAGCTTTTAATTTTCTACAAATGAAATTGAACATAGCAATGATATTTTATTAATTATGTTAAGTTATTCATTAAGATTTTACATTATTTAAGCTGATTGTTTTTGAACTACCTGTATTGTTGTAACTATCCATAAAAATCTAAAATTTATCTTGTTTTATATATTTATAATATTCTTTACTTATTGTAAAAAATTTTTTTCTCATTAAAATTATTAATGTAAATTTATTGTATGTTTTGAATAAAATGGTCATGATTTTTAACACGCTTATATTAGTTTCACCTGTATGTAAGTATGTTTCTAATTCTCCACGCGCCACGTATTATTATTGTCGCGTATCCCGTCGTCTATGGCCTTGAGACTAGACTGTCGTAACGCATTCACCTTACGCTGGCAACACTATTCCTGTATAAATTTATTTTTGGTTATCGTACCCGTACACACATGTGTGTCATCGATATTATAAATATAACAAATTTTTATTTTTTATTAATTATATAAACATTTAAAGATTCAAATTTTTTTGAATTAACATATATGTATTATAATATGTAAGGGATTACAAATACAAGTAGCTAATTGGATTTTCATGACGATATTCACAGGCAAGGCCGTATTTGAGGGGGTTCCCCGGGCCTGGTACCCCCGCCACTAAATTTTTTTCAACATATTCCAAGTTACAAGGTTATCTATTTTTGATAATAATGATTATATTAAAATTGCATTTACTAAATTGTATAAACCATTTAATTATACCATATTATATGTATAACATGGTAAATTTAATAAAAGAAAAAATTAAAAGTCGACTCATTCACTGAGTGTAAAGGCACATATTTTGATTATTTAATTAAATTCATCAAAAAATAATTACTTTTATTTTAGCCATCATTTTAACCAAATGATAAAATCTAAATATAGTAAAGACTATAATTATGATACGAATTTTGGACTCCCCCCTTATTTTTAACTCTTTAGTTCGATATGCTTTAAAAGCTTGTTTTTCAGTTTTTTTAAACTATATTTATTAAGATATATACTGAATCACCTATTGTTATCTTTTTCGTTCACTTTTAATTACTAAGTGGGTTTGGTTGTCCTAGTTATTTTAATATTTGTGAAATGACATAAAATGCTCGAATATTACCTGCATTTATTATGTAGTGCTCATAGATATTTTAAAAGTATGTATATAAGTAATTAATTAATGACTGATTTTAAGTAGTAAATTTGTAGTAGCATTTTAGTGCAATTATGAATTTTCATGTAGATATTTTATAAAATTTAAAATTGAAATATAGAAGGTTATTCTTCTTTTAACGCTAGCTACTCAATTTCTCAATTTTTTCAAACAATTTTTATTTTGGAATTTTTGGTAGTTAATTATGTATCTTTATCTGTTATAAAATATTTTTTATGTTCACCCCTAATATCTTATAGATGTATTAACTTTATTTTTTAAATGGTAATATGTATTAAATTATCTTACAAAATAAAAAAGTGATAGGTTGATAATAATTTTTACACCAATATTTTCGAAGATAATAACATTTTAAAATATAGTCTGTAGGTGGTGAAGCGCAGATGCTGCTTTTTTAACACGCTTATATTAGTTTCACCTGTATGTATGTATGTAACTCTCCAAACGCCACGCGTTATCGCATATTCCGTCGTCTAGACTAGATTGTCATAACGCATTCACCCCACCCCACGCCTCGCTCACCACTCGACGACAACACTATTCCTGTATAAATTTATTTTTGGTTATCGTACCCGTACACACGTGCGTGTCATCAATATTATATATAATAACCCTGTATATATAAACAAATTTTTATTTTGACTGACCATTATCATCCGCGTGCATACGGCTTATTACGTGCATTACGTATACAGAATGTTCAGTAAGTCAGGAAACGGGTTTCTATTGTTCTCATTGTTACAAACAATGAGAACAATAGAAACCCGTTTCCTGACTTACTGAACACTCTGTATATTCCTACCGCCGTTTATACCTCAGGTATAACGTTAGTCCGACCCGCCCGCCCACAAAACACGACTGTACCTAATGCATGATACGTTTACGTACTTAAGTCGCTTTACATGTATATATATATATATATATTCTAATTACTATTAAAACTAATATATTAATACTCTTTATTCTTATTTAGAGATATAGAACTCATTCATTCCGATTACAAAGGATGAATCTGGTATCGTCATTTTTCGTCACTACCTCCATGTTTCGGGAGTGGGTAATTTACGCACCTGCTGCTTTCCTTGGATGTAGTAGCCGTTTCTCAGACACCCTCCCCGGAATCGAACCCTGATTTCCCGTTACCCGTTACAACCATGATATTGATAGCAACTACTATCATAACGTAAAACTAAAAAGTGAAAAATAAATATAGTTTAAAAAAACTAAAAAAACACGCTTTTAAAGCACATCGAACTAAAAAGTTAAAAATAATTTTTAAAATAAGTTTAAAATAATTATGAACAAAAAATACTAGTATTATTGTGATAAAAGCGTGGGTGCTTTGTGCCATATTTTTCGTATATTGAGCGCCCGATGCTTTTATCACAATAATACTAGTATTTTTTGTTCATAATTATTTTAAACTTATTTTAAAAATTATTTTTAACTTTTTAGTTCGATGTGCTTTAAAAGCGTGTTTTTTTAGTTTTTTTAAACTATATTTTCATTATTTGTCATTTCTTAAACGTATTAGATGTCGTTTCTAGTTACAAAAATGTGAATATATTCTGATGCATTGGTCAATTTAAGAAAAAGTTGTGTTACATTAATATATGAGACCTTAAATAGATAGCTAATTATATTAGCTTGAATTTATAACCTTACTATTTTTAACTTTAAATATGCTACTTTATGTAATTGATTCTAGTCATGAATTATTCAAATTAATAAAAAATAGTACAGGCATACTGAAAATAATTATATATTTATGATGTTGAAAATGTATAGGTCATAATTAAAAATCAATTATTGATTTAGCTATAAAAATAATTTTGCACTAAATTAAATTAGGGAGATTTTTTATTACTTTTCTTTTGTTAATCGTCGTAAGTAAAATTATTAAGTGATACAAAACGAACAAAAACTAAAAGGCTACTTTTTTTTCATAGTGTCAGAATTTTGTATATAAGACTGTGCAATTCCTAAATTTGGTCCCGATTATAGTCCCAGTGGTTTTTTACTCAAAAGTTATCATATTAAAACGTGAATGATTAGAGAAATCTGAGTTAATCATGACTAATTAATTATAACTTAATAATGTACGAATGTTTATGTTATTCAGTGAATCATCATTTCATTGTTTTGTTAATTTTGATTTTTATATTAAATTTACATTCTTAATTGATCTTATCAGTCGATAACGTTAGTATTAACGTCATCGTATGTTTCAATGTTAGAATTAACTACTTGAACAGCTTGGTCAAGTACTATGACATTGTTGTTTTCTTCAGCCACATCCACTTCATTACTCGTGTCGTCGTTAGCAACGTTTATATTATTTTGTCTGCTGTTCCTTTCAATGCTTCTTCGGCCTTCCTCCGACAATCTGTCTCTATCTGGCGGTAAGTAATCTTTGATGTTATCCAAATTTTTTAAAACGCATGTGGACAACGCAGATCTAAAAATGTGCATATTTCTAGCCTCGAACCTGTGACATTGATTTTACTTTTCATCAAAAAACATTTATTATTCACATTGTGTGCTCTTATATAAATTAAATATTAATAATAATTTTTACCATTCATCAGTCCGGTCATTGTAGCACTCAACATGAGCAATGGTCGTCACTCCATTAAAACCACCCACAACAAATATCATGTCGTCAAGAACTTCGACAGCAAAGTTACTTCGTGGATTACTCATATTCACCACAGGAGACCATGTATTGGTCCGGGGATTGAACTTCTCTCCACTATTCATTCGTGATATTCCGTTAAAACCTCCTATGACATACAAAAAACCGTGATATGCTATGCAAGATACTCCACTACGTCTTGAACGCATTGGAGGAATTAACGTCCATTCGTTAGTTGCTGGATTATATGTTTCAGCTGAATTCATACACTCTTGTCCATTAAATCCTCCGGTTATGTATAGTTTACCTGTTATAAAATATTAAAGAATTTTTTTTATAAAAGTGACTAGGTAGAAAAAATAAATACTTCTAATTTTATAAAAAAACAGTATGACCTACACTCATCTTTATTTCACATATATTATATTTATTATCCAATTAAATCATAATATCAGCACCCACAATATTACGATATCTAATGCAAATGGTTGCAGTATTGTTCCGATGGCCCTGCATAAAAAGATAAAACAGGAAAAAACCTAAACTTACGAATAATTTAGTGTTTATACGCAACGTGGCCAAATTTTTGATTATTTTTTAATTTTTTTAAATGAAAAATATCTTATTTTTGTCAATCTATGCTAGATTGAAAAATAGTACAAATATAACCCATTATTGCAAAAAGTACTTTATATATAAGTATTTTGGTTTTTTATACACTAAATAACCAGTTTGATATTATACTCAAGAAATTTAATGATTTCAATCTTAAAATTTTTCTTAACAACTAATTAATATTTTTATTTATGTTTGAAATATTTTAGATAGAAATAAAAATGTTCAAACGTTTAACTTTTTTTTTTCATTTTCTAAATTTGTTTTGGAGATGAAAAACTTAAAAAACCCAACTTTTTGTTTTTCCGTTATATATTTATAAGTTAATTATGACAGTAATAGAATATTAAAAATGTTTTTTTGAAGCTTAACAAATTTTATCAAATGATATATTTTTCATTTGTTCACTCAATCTTGAATTTTTGTCAGCATGAATTTTAAAAAGTTATAAAATTGTTTTGCGATTTTTTAGGTTCAAACAATAGGTAGTGTTTTTTTTTTATTGCTATTTTATAATAAACTTAAAAAATGGTCATATAAATCTAATTAAAAAACTTTTTATAAATTTTCGACTTTAATACATTATTTTGAAAAATGGATAAAAAAGAGCTTGGGTTGCTTAACTTTTCGTGAGTGGCATTTTAACTAAAAACAGGAATCTAAGGCATTAGATAATATAAAGCCATAATTTAGATATAATTATGCTCTAATGATAAGCAGTGTTTCACTGCTTATCCTAGTTGCATCAATATATTTTGTAATTAAATTGTACTTTGTTTTTGAAAAATAATAAGTTTTTCAGTTATTTATTAACCATTCATAATTGTAGCACACGCGTCACTTCTTTGATATGCCATTGGTGCTATCATTGACCATTGATTTCTTTGTAAATCAAATTTTTCAGCGGAATTTTGTCTATGATGTCCATCATATCCTCCCATTGCATAAATGTAGCCATCTAGTAGTGCAACACTGACGTAACATCTAATTTATTATTTATTTATATGTCATTTAATATCTTATTTCAATTATTTAATATAAATACAGTATTTTTTCACCTTCTACAGTTCATTGGCGCAACTTCCTCCCAAGATTTTGTAAGTGTGTTAAATTTTCTACACGAGTTAAAATAATCTAGTCCATCGAATCCACCAATAACATAAATAAATTTGTCAATAACAATTGTGCCGTGATAAGCTCTGGGCCCAAAAGGATCTTCTTCGTATACTCTGGTCCATCGGTCTGACTTAGTATCATATGTTTCTATAAAGCCAGTGGGGCTACCCCCACTCCAACCACCTATTGCAAACATTACTTCGTATGGGTACCTAGGACGAGCCAACATAGGTGCTATAGAGTTGGTAGTGTTTGATGTTAATTGAAGGTCGTATAGAAATTTTAGTGTTTCAATTATGTATGGTTTACAATCAGCTCTTCCTTTCACATAACAGTTGTCTTTCACCTAAATATTATAAGATACTATAAATTGTTTAAATAACGGATTTTTCTTACGTTTTCAAGAAAATACTGAGAATCCATTAGCCCAAAACGAACTTTGGATAACAAGTATACAATGTCGTCTTTTCTTTTATCGGGATCTTTATCGACCCATTTCACTATATTATCCCAAACTCGCTCCTCGTATTTAACATTTAGTTCACTGTCCTCAATTATTCTACCAAATTCTTCATAAGTTAGATGGAGTAGTTGGTCACTTTTTTCTGCTATATTCATGAATTCTCTTATGATGTATCGATAAGCAACATTTTTTAGTGACGTAAAGTAAAAATAGCTAAATGGAAATCATGTTTAACCAAAAATGAAAAATAATGGTGCTATAAATAAATAATAGTAACGATTAAAAATATACTCTGCAAATTGTAACAATGTTACACAATTATCTGGAGATAGAATGTCAGTAAAGAATTCGTGGCAAAGTTGCACTAAACCTTCGATTCCCAAGTAATCAGCTGTCCTCATAATATCAGTGGCATTGTGACAGGTAATATCGACTTGTCTTAAATAAATATATTGAAGTATTGATTCCATAGCATAACTGTCAACTAATTTAAGATTTATCTGTGTAAAATCACCTTCATGTAAAGTTGTAGTGAAAAGAACTCTACAAATAAAAATATAATGATACTATATAGTGCCTAACCTGTTTTTTAATATTTTTAACTATAATCGAATATTAATTGAGTTTACTACAATATTTTAAATATCTCATAAGTTTTAATCATATTTAATATTAATAAATTGGATAGTTGAATCATAACACTATATCATTAAACAATTTTACGAATAAAAGTTCTTTGTAAAATAACTACAAAATTGATTTTTGGGTTAAGAAATCTTATCTTTATGAAGGACAGCATAGGCTTTTATTGTATTAAAAAGTTATAAAAAATAATATGTAAAATACAATTTTAGGAATTTTTATTTAAAAACAAAAAGGTAATAATTTCAAAAAATATGATTTTTGAAGGTTAATTTATTTATCATTAATCAAAAATTCATTAGTTACT
The DNA here is from genome assembly GCF_025091365.1 of Daktulosphaira vitifoliae. Taxonomy (NCBI): domain Eukaryota; kingdom Metazoa; phylum Arthropoda; class Insecta; order Hemiptera; family Phylloxeridae; genus Daktulosphaira; species Daktulosphaira vitifoliae. Next base: position 29,814,866 of record NW_026099573.1, read on the forward strand.
AATTAATGAATTTTTAGTTCAATTTATATATCAATGACCGTCACTGAAATTACGTTTAGGTTATATATTTTAACTTTATTTTTTACCGGAAATAATCACTAGACCCGCTAAGAACTGAGCGATGAACCGGAAACATATCACCACTGTCAAGAATCAATGAAGCATCACAGAGTTTGACGTTTAATCTCAGCTCATTAAATCCCATTAATGTATGCATTGATACTTGTCTAGTTAACCTACGTCTATACGATTCTTCGTTATTATTAAATTTATCTTGTATTTCTAAATAAATTATGTTTGATTGATGTAAAACAGTAATCTTTAATACAATATTAAAAATAAATAATTTAAAATACATAATTAAGAAAAACTGAATAATACCTACCGGGCATAACGCTGTGCGTAAAATTTAGTAATTAAAAAATTAAGATTAATAAAATATTTTATGTTAAAATGATACTACTAAGTAGTATTTTAAAATTGTTACCTTTAAAAGTAATCTTAAGAAATGTACAAGTAAAAAAAATATTTGTTTATCGTCAAAGTATGTTTAATTTAAACTTTTCAGCCAATGAAACAATTAAAAATATATGTGTTTTTTAAATTTATTATATTAGCTTTAGGTAAAAATTAAATTTAATAAAACTAAATCATCCCTAATGTATAATTCTTATTTAAATATCTTTACGAAATTTGTATAACTTTTTTCTGTTTATAACGTACATATATTTATAAAAAACAATGAAGAATGCATTGTATTATTTCTTTTGTGTGTTATTAAAAATTTAACTTTATTGAATATAAAATATAGATAGTATAATATTTTATATAATAACTAAAAAAAATACTTAAAGTACCTAATTTTATAACAAATATATCACTAATAAATTTTTTGAAATACATTTATGTATACATAAAAATGTATTTTTAGTATTTAAAAAGACTTAAGATATTTAGTTAAAAAAAGTTACTGTAAAAATCAAAAAAGAAAATTGTCACGTCAATAGTTTTAATTTGAATACTTGCATTTTGAAGCGTTGAACACTTTCCATGTAAAGGTTAAATAATTTTTTATAATAGCTAGCTATTTCATCATCTTGTACCCATGTTCCCATGCATAATCCTAAAAAAACCATGGCTGATGTTGTTTCAGATAATCCTGGATAAAGAGGTTTCATAGCTATCAACTTTTTCAATGCTAAACTACTTGGGCCAGCAATAGTTTGTTCTAGATATCCTAGTAAAGGTAATTGGCTCACTGAAAGTTGTGCATGACATGATTCCCATATTTTTGGTTCACAAACATGCATTTTGTATTGACTGTATAAGAATGGTCTTTCCATAAATTTTGTTTTACATTTTAGAGAACATAATGCAAACGAATATTTGGAATATGTAACCAAAAAATTTGATTTTCCTTGTTTGTATATTGGGTCCCATAAACATGATAATGCACATACTACGCAATATTTTAAAAAATTTTCTGAGTTTGCAAAAATGTTATTCATTAATTTATTTAAATTAGTCTCAATGGGCAATAGCACTGGTTCATGAGGCGTTTTTTCTATAAATCTTTTTGGATCCTTTATAAACTTCTGTGTGTGCTTAGAACATGTCCAGTAGAAGTACATTTCGTATTGTATTAAATTTGATTTTAAGGCTAAGGAACTTTGTGGTCTAGTTAAACGATTTTCTTTTACTTTGCAAACTGGACAAATGTCTAGAAACAAGCTCATTTTTTCCGTACGTTCACGTTTTGTTATTGGAACATCCGTCAAACTACATGCTTTGTTATTATGTATATTTTTATGATATTCGCGTAAAGATTTCACACATTTCATAGTTTCATTTTCTAACTGAGATAAATCTCTTAGACTTGTAGTGTTTCCAAAATTGTCCTCTAACCAGAAGCTTCCAACAAATATATTGTTCCATTTATCATGTTTCGTTTTTGAAGATAATCTCAATAAATTATCATCATATTTCATATTGTGTTTACATTGTTCGTATGATTTAATTATATTGAATATTTTATGAAAAATAATCCCTGATTTATTAAAAAGTTCAAATTGTGTTTTTGTAATTGGATAGCCATCAATTATATATCCTTGAACTTTTGCCCGAGTACTTTGCATCGCATATTTAATAATTTCTACTAGAACAGAATCTGGCAATGTATCCCCTTGACTTAATATTTTCAATGTTAATCTAGCATTCTTTATCAAACTAGTCATTTTTAAATAGGCTTTTATGGCTTTTTCAACACAAATTAATTGAAACCCAAACTTTTCGCATAATTTTTTAGCGTAAAAGGATTTTCCACTTTTGGGAGGTCCAACAATAGCCATTCTGATTGATATATTTGGGGGCTGAAAAAATGGTTGAAGAATATATTTTAACGGATGTGTAATGAACTTAGTACGATTGGATACGTTGTGAATATAATATACATACTTTCTATGAATTATTGGATATATAGTGTCGTTTAAATCATTTACCAAATAATTTTGTATAAAATCATTATTTTCATACGATTGAATTGGACACCAGTAACCAAATTTACTTAGAAACACTTCACCGCTAGATAACATTTGTTCTGCTGTTTTAAATTCTACCTCAAAAACATTTTCAAAAATGTTTTCATTTTTTATTAAAATGTTTTTTAGAATTGATAGCACTTCTGCATAATATTTAGAGTCTGATAGTGTTATCCAAGGAATATTAAATTCTTCAGCAAAGTATTTCATATTCAAAATTTCTTTATTTTCAGATTCTAAATAACGTTGAATCATATTGTCAGAAGGTGTTGGAAATTGATCAATAAATCCTTTCTTTAAGAGATACATTGGATTAGGTAGTTGAGAGTCTACTATATTTTCAATTTTATCTAAAGTACTGAAGTCTTTTAATTTTATGAGGTCACATTCTTTTAACTCGTTCTTTATTATAATTTTCTTTTGATTTAACGTTAAACTATTTAATTTTGCTAAAAAAGTTGATATATTTATTATCTTATTATTTTCTTTAGGGTTATTACAATCATATAACATAATATTTGGATCTTTTATTGCATCTAATACTATTGCTTTAATCATTCGGTTAACACGCATTTTTAATGCATCATTATTTCTTATTTTGTCTATTTCTTTTAACTTATTTTTGAAAAATTCAGATCGGGTTTTTAAGTAATTCTGTCTAGTTATAGTATCTTTTTCAATTATTTTTTCTAATATACTAGCTTGATAACTTAACCAATTATTAGTTACTATCTCTTTTGCTTTATTATGAATTTCTTGTGGATTGCTTGTAATATGTATTATAATATCAGGTGATATATTGTTTTCTTTTAAATACATTAGTTCTGTTGACTTTCTTGGATAGTTTATATAGCATAAATTATCTTCTATTTGATGGAATAATGAATTCATTTTTAGCCAATCTTTATCGGTTAAGTGTGAATTTTCCATATCAATGTATTTTCGGATTTTTGTAATATTGTTTTTAAAATAAAAGTTGTCATCTATAAGATAATCATCCATAAATTTTTTTAATGTTGGTTCTTCAAAAATCTGACCAAGCATTGGCATATTTTTAGGTATAATTTGTTGAATCATTGAAAAAAATTCAACAACTGTAAAGTTTAATTTTGTTTTTAATTCATTTGTTAATTTGTTTATGCTTTGGCCAAATGAATGAAGTATAGAAATTTTAGGTTTTGGATAATATATTATAGGATTAATATATGATGAATATTTTTGGGGATTTGAAATAAAAGTTTTATACGAATCTTCGGAACACATAAAATAAAATTTATTTTTATAAATTGCTCTGTATTTGTTTGATCCTAGTATAAGTTTATTTTCTGTGAGCTTTACCGGACAGTAAATAGAGGTGTCTCCATTATGTATAGAAACTTTTGGAGTTGATTTTGATGATAAAAAAGGCACTTCTATAGCTTGATTTGAATTAAATCTAAAAAATTGATTATGTTTTTATGTTATTTTATAAAAAAAATTTGGTAACTTAAAATATGATTACTTTTTTATATGATACAACGTATCTTCAATCAAGTTTTTAAATTTGTCCAAGTCAGTACCTTTTGATTTAGTATTTATAACAGAAAAATCAAAGAAGTTTTTACACTTATTAGATACTTCATTTTTAAATATTAGCCATTGTTTGTTATAACTTTCGATGTATTGATTTATTCTTTCTATTATTTCAGGAATAATAGTCTCCAGTAGTTGTTCGTGGCTTATAAAATTCACATCTTCGTTAATTTCTTCATCTACTTCTGAGTTGATTATTTCATAAAATTCTTCCATTAAAAGTTTATCTTCGCTATAAATCATATTTGAATTATTTTCAATTTGACTTAAAAATTGGGAATACGGTTTTTGATTCGCCTTTGCATCAAATCTTGAACCTTTTTTTACATTTTCAAATGATTCCCAAATTACTAGCTCAATATTTTCACTTAATAAAATATTGCTTAGAAATAATTTATGCAAGGGATCTGCATCCTGAATGTATACTAATTGAATAGGACACAGATCTACTTCTTTTAATTTTCTTAAAAATAAATAATCCATTGGTGCATTTATCATAACCCAATTTAAATATTGCTCTCTCCTTTTCTGTATATCTTGAAGTATTATGTTTACTATGTCAAACTGTGCAATGCAATTTTTCTTGTAGTAAATTTTTCTGAAGTCTTTGTAATTTTCAATTGATATCCCACGAAAATAATTTAAAAGTATCTCGGGCTTGTTATAAGCTTCGATACATGAATCGAAATTTTCAATAAATTTTATTCCATTCTTTTTAAAGAAAAGTCTTAGTTGTAATATATCATAATTATTAAAGTTTTCTTCAGCCTCTTGGTCTGAAAAAATAACAGTAAAAAATAAATAAGTTTTGAGTAAATATAATTTATTGGTAAAATGAATTATTAGGTAAAATTTAGTTTCCACGAAAAATAGTTCTATTTACAAGATTTGTGAATATGCAGATTAAATTAATTTACATAAAATATTAATAATGTTGAGCATTTTAAAATGTTTGTATCATACGATCATGGTGGGATCGTACTACTAATGGTTTTTTTTAATTTATTCTTAGATCATTTTCAATTATTTAAGCATGCTTAATATGTATGTCTATAAAACAAAGTAGCAACAGTTACTACTTTTTTTAATTTATAAATTAAGAAATATATGTTGTTAAACAAACTAAATAAATCTAATTAAAGTAATAAGAAAAATTAAATGGTTAATAATAAATCAATCTAATTGTATAATTAATTAGGTAAGTATTATGACGATTCTAAAAATTAGATATTTTTAATTTTCCTACAAAAACTTACAAATATTAAATACTTATAAAAATAAGTTGTGTAAAATTTGAGACTGATGTGATAAGATTAACACAAGCCTCAAGTTCCTCGAAGTTTAGAAAAATCGTTAATTTAGGAAAAGAAAATCTGAAATATATTATTCGTATATATATTTCGTATTTTGTTAAATTTAACTTACAGTTATGGTTATTCCAATGACAAAAAAAAAACGTAATTAGGATTTAAAAAATATATTCTTCATATAGTTTGAACAATAAAAAGGCAACATATTTAATTCTTAGATTAAAAAATATATAATAAAATAAAAATATTTTTATTGAAATTTAAATTCAAAATGTTTTGAAAGGTCTAACAACTTGTACACTAAATTAAAATTTTAACCTATATCAAATTAAAAGTTTTTTAAAGTACTTTATAAAAAAATATATCTCAACGATATTTTATCTAAGTGTTATTTGACCTTATTTGCTAAAAATCGTACATTTCCTGTCGTCACTTTTTTCATTTTACTGTAACTTTTTAAAAAAAATACATTGATATAATGAAAAATTTGAGATACAATAAAATTTATTTTGATAAGTTTTTTTGTGAAAGCTTAATGAAAATCCTAAGTAAGGATTAGGTTTGAAATCATATTAAAAATTGTTATAAGTAAATGTTATTTTTTAGAAGAAGGAAAAGACTAATTTTAACCATATATTTGTTGAAATTAAATGAGTTATGATAACAATAAATCAATATTCAAAATACAACTGTTTTTGATAAGTAGAAATGAATATCGAGATAATTTAACTTCTATCAAATATTGAATCTTAGTTATTTCAGTAGTTAAGTATGATAATTTTTGTTTCCTAGTAAATTCTATTATTTCCAAAAGCTGACGTGTCAATTTTTCAAGAAAACAAAAATAAATATCAAATTTTAATGACGTCTTATACAAAATGATATTTTTGATGTACAAAAAAAAAAATACTATACTAATATAAACAGTAAATGCATATAATTTTTTGTAGACAACAGATAATACCCTTTTTTACATTACTATCTGTTATCCCAATATCAAATTTTTGTAACATATCAGTTTTTGGATACATGACACAGAATTGAAAATGAAACTTTCCGAATTATTTTTTAAATTGCTACTAATATTATTACCATATTCAAAGTTATATTCATCTTCTATTTCTTCGTATACATTCAAGTTTACTTCTCTATAATAATTTTGTTTATTGAATTTTACACCAAAGTATAGATGCATCCATCTTCCTATAGCTTTTTGTATGTTTTTGACTTTATTTCTTTGTTCAATTTTTGATTTCACATGTTCCTTTGTAATTGTTTTAATTGCATCAACAATAGTAGCAATAAAGATTTTTTGTGAATTTTGTTCATATGTTTGTTTTATTGAATTAATGTTTATTAACTTAAACTTGAAAAATTCACATGTAGCTTTAGCTAAAGGATCCACTAAAATTGATGGCCCATAAAAAATAGCTTTTACAGGAATGTTTGGTCTTGGGATTTCCAAAAATTGGCGCGGAAATTTATAAAATAAATTCATTTCATAAATTCCTACAAAAAAGTATAATTTTCCTAAAAATTCAATGGTATAATGATCGCTACCATTTACTAAATTTCCGTTATACAAACTCACTGGACACAGTTTACCATAATCAGAAATTTTACGTAAATATTGGTCACTTGAATTTTTATTTGATTCGTTAATTGAATTTAAACTATCTGATAAAAGTGTTCCTGTTCCAAATAAAACTGATTCGGCATTGTTATCATCAATGATGTCAATTTCATATCGATCTGTTATTGATATACTTCTACAAATTGGAATATTATCATTTTGAATCATTTTTGGATGAACTATCCTATGAAGTGGAAGTGTTCGTAATTTAATTTCAACAGTTTTAAATATATCTTGAACAGGTTGCCGCCCATCTAATGTGATAACGTATTGTGGGTCAAAACGTTTAATTGTTTCTTCTACAGCGTTTAAAGTAAATTTTTCATAATTATAAGTGTCAATAAACTTTTTATTTGGAAATGAGTTATTAAACATATCATTTTTTTCTATATTAAGATGTATATTGTGATGTGAAAATTCATTTTCCTTAAAAAGTTTTCGTTTAATTGTTTTTTTTTCTATTTTTAAATAGTAATTGTCAATATCGTCGTTATTTATACTTAGATAAATTAATATGTTTGGTGGATTAATAGAAAATATAGTGTCCATTTGTGATTTGTTGGTAATTTTTGAATCATACCTAGAAATTTGTTTAACAAATTATACTTGTCAATCATAAAATATGTTTTTAAAAATATTTTAAAGTGGAAATAAAAGTTGCTATTATTAAAAAAAAATTAATTAAGAAAAATTTATAATGATTTTAGTTTTCAAAAATTAGTTTCTTTTAATAAATGCTTTATTCATCATTAATTAAAGGTTAGGCTCAAGCCTAGTTCAAGTAATTAAATTGTATTTCGACAATTTTACAAAAATATATTTAGGGATATTTAAATTCAAAATACCCTAGAATATTCCTATTATTCAAAATAATTTTGTAACCATGGAACCAACGATCATTCAATTAAAAAGTGCAATATACATTAATTTTGTATCACTTAATTTGATACTGAATTATAAATTATGTATGTAGAAAAAATGTAGAGGTACGTCTAATCTAAAATGTATTTTGTAAGAGATATATTATATTTTTGTATTATAATTTTCCTATACAGCCTTCATATAATATGTATGGTCTTATTCATTTCGCCGTCCTTTTACAATTATAAATATTAGTAATGAAATCTTTAAAGAAGCCACAAAGAAATATATAAAACGAATCTCATACTAAAGTAAAATAAAGAAGAAAGGATTAAAGTTTAATAAAATTACAGAATAATAATAACAAACGCTTAGATATTATATAATAATGATATAAAACTATTTAGACCATTATTATTTATTCAGCAGCATTATGATTTAACTTTTTTAGTTTTTTTAATGTATTTTTGAAGGAAAGTTTGTATTAAAATGAACACAAAATATTAATGACTAGATCAATTCATTGTTATGTTTTTTATCATTTAAAAGGATAAGTTATTTTAAAAAAAAATTATTGTCATATTAAATGTATGTAGACTTTTTACTTTGGCAATCCTGTTAATACGTATCCACGTTCTTTAACAATGGGGGTGTTGATTCCTAAAATATCAATGAAGTTAGTATTCAAGTTTATCATTTCTCCACGTCGCAATAAATTCAAATTTTTTTCAGATATCGCAATGTGTCCATTTAAACAGTTATCTATAGAAATATGAATACATCCCCAATAAGAAGCTAACAAAGTAGCTAATTTTTCATTTAACGATATCAGTTTCCCTATTATGGCAAATGATATTGGTTTTCGTTTTAAAAATAAAGCATCTGCAGTATCACAACAATAAGTATCTGTACATTCGTCTAATGATATTTGATGCACCGTTTTTGGTTCGTAATAATTAACATCAATATCTAAATGTCGATTCCAATGCGCATCTTCAGAAAGTCCATAAAAATATACAGCTCTGGGGAACCAGGAAATATTTTTCTCATTATCATTTTTGGGAGTCCTTGACCATTTGGATGGTTTTTGAGGTAAAACGTTTAAAAATGTTGAAGAATCCTAAATTTCAACTATTGTAATGTATTAAAACTGTAGTATTCAATAACACGTACACATCAATAACAATAAATTATTATATATAATAGTTATTGACAATACAATAGCACGTATCCTCAAAATATATATATATTTTTAGGATAATATCTGGTATAACATTGTATTGCATTGGAAATAACAATTCAAATGTTCTTAAGGCAGTATCACATATAAAATAAAAATCTAAGACTGTACCAGCTAAGAATTTGTTTTTATTTATAACTTAATTAACTTAATAAATAAAAAAAACGGTAGCACAGTAGGGTCGTAGCATAATGTGGACGTGGCATACTTGGGACAAATGTAGATGATATTTGAATTATATTAAAATCACTTCGATTAATTATGTAGATAGTGATTAATTTTAAGAAATTGGTGAATAATTACAAAAACAAAATTAACTCCTATTTTCAAAATTATTTTAGCTTCGATGCGAAGCGGAGAAGGTATTAATTTTACTATGATGTGTGTGTTTTTTTTTTTTTTTTTTTTTTTTTTTTTT
>NW_026099573.1:29824673-29851198 GCF_025091365.1 Daktulosphaira vitifoliae
TTTTTTCACTTTTTTATCTTAAAACTTTCATAACTTTTTGAAAAATCAACAAATCAACATAATTTTTTTTTATACTAAAACCTTAAATATCTACCTTTCATTTGATATCATTTTTTTGAAAATCTATCACTTAACCTGCTCATTGGGGGGGATTTAAAATGGCAAATTTTTTACAAAAATTAACTTTTTCAACTTAATTTTTGAAAATGTTCCGGAAATACTGCGTCCTTCAAACATATATCAAATTAAAGCTTATTTTATGTACTATAAAATAAAAAAAAAAAATTTGTCCCGACACTTTTTCTTCTACATTTAAACGGCTGCCGTAGTTAAAAAAACGCTATTTTTGCGTTAAAATTTTCGATTTTCGATTTTTAATTTTCAACTTAAAAATGCTATAACTTTTTGAAAAATGTATATATCAGCACAAATTTTTTTTTTCTAAATACATTATAAGTACATCTTTCATTTGACATACTTTTTATTAAAATTGGACAATTTCCCCTTATATAGGGGGCGTTCAAAACTTAAAATATTGTAAAAAACATAGATCTTTTTCAACTGAACTTTTGAAAATGTTCCGGAAATACTGCGTCCTTTAAACATATATCAAATCAAAGGTTATGTTATATACTATCAAATGAAAAAAAAAAATTTGTCCCGACATCTTATCTTCTATGTGCAAATGGCTGTCGAAAATTTAAAAAAAAATGTAATGTTTGCGATAAAAATTACATTTTATCGGGATGTTTTTTGTACTTAAAACTGCCATAACTTTTTCAAAAATGAACAAATAAAAATAATATTTTTTTGTATTGAAACCTTAGATATTTCCCTTTCATTTGATATAATTTTTTTTGAAAATCTAACACTTATTCTGCTCACTGGGAGGATTTAAAATAGTAACTTTTTTACAAAAAATAACTTTTTCAACTTAATTTTTGAAAATGTTCCGGAAATACTGCGTCCTTTAAACATATATAAAATTAAAGCTTATTTTATGTACTACAAAATGAAAAAAAAAAATTTGTCCCGACGATCTATCTTCTATACGCAAATGGCTACCATATTGAAAAATATACTATTTTTGTATGATAATTATGGGTTTTGTATTTTATTTTAATAGAAGTTGATGTTGCTTTTGCAATTATCCATCAATTTTTTAAAATTAAACACTATCTACAGATTTGCATCGAAGCGTTTCTTATGATAGTGATTTTAATCACTGTCAGATTAAATCTATACTGAACCCAACTATGCAATGTCTCCACTATGCCGCGACCCCACTGTGCTACCGTTTTTTATTTATTTTTTTATTTGTAAGATAACACCCTCGAAGGGCAATGTAGTACAGGCAGTAATATAATAATATAAATACAATTTTAAAAAATTAACAATATACAGTGATACATTTATAAAATTAAGGTGAACAATAATTAGATATTAAGTATAAAAATAATATAAATTAGAAGTAATGAATTATTATGAATATAACATTAAATATTTGTGTTAGAATGATTATTATTAGTTATTACACATTTTAATTTGTTAGGACAATCATTAAAAAAATCAAAGTTGGAAATATTATTACAAGACATTAACATACGGTTTAATGGGCTATATTTAATGAAATTATTTTTCCCTAGAATAGTAAAAAATAATTGTTGAGATCGGGTATTATAAGCTGGTATTTTAAAACAAATTTGTTCAAGTAGCTCTGGGCAGATAATTTTATTATTTAATAGTTTGTATATAAATGTTAAATCAATAAATAGACGTCTTGATTCTAAGGTTGGGATTTGACATTTGATTNAAAAACAATAAATAGACGTCTTGATTCTAAGGTTGAGATTTGACATTTGATTGCAACATCATTGATTGATTTACCTACCATACCTATTTTGTGGGCTATCATTCGAAAGAAGCGTCTTTGAATTTTTTCTATGTTATTTTTGTGGCCGGCTTGAGTTGGGTTCCAAATAATAGAGCCGAATTCAAGTGTAGATCTAACAAGAGCTGTGTATAAGGTAATTAAACAATTGGGGTCGTTAAATTCAGAGCAATTTCTCTTTATAAATCCTAAATTTCGAATAGCTTTATTATATATTATGTTAATGTGTTCAGAAAAATTTAGATCATCTGACATTATTACACCTAAATCTCGAATATGGGAAACTTTTTGTAGTTTGTAATCACCAATATTATATTCAGAAGGTATTCTTACTTTGCGACGACAAAATGAAATAAATGAGCATTTAGAACTATTTATCTCTAAGCCATTTAATGAACACCATTGAAATAGACTATTCAAGTCAATTTGTAAATGATTTATGTCATCTATAGAATTAATAGTGGTATATAATTTTAAATCATCTGCAAATAATAAGAACTTACAATATTTAAATATTGGGAAAATATCGTTTATAAAAATCAAAAATAACAAGGGAGACAAATGACCCCCTTGGGGTACTCCAGATGATACAATAAATTCATTGGAAATTTTATTATTAATTTTTACCATTTGAGTTCGATCAGTAAGATAAGAAGATAGCCATGATAAAATTGGATCACCAAAGCCAAAGTCGGATAGTTTTTTTATAAGAATTGAGTGGTCAACCGTATCAAATGCTTTTTTTATATCTGTATATATTACGTCTACTTGACCACTAAAGCCAACTGTGTTAGCTAAAAAGTTGAAAAATGTTAATAAATTTGTATCAATTGATTTATTTTTGCGAAATCCATGTTGTTCATTTATTAAAGTGTTTTTCAATATATCTGATAGTTTGGGCTCAATGAGTTTTTCAAAAAGTTTAGGTAGAACACTTAACTTAGAAATAGGTTGTTGATAATCGATCGATCTCCGGTTTTCCAAATTGGTAATACATAACTAGATTTCCATGAATTTGGGAAAACGCCTGTTTTTAGAGATAAAGAGAATAGTTTGTGTACTGGGTAAGCTAATGAATAACGACATAAATTTAAAAACAAAGCAGGGATAGAATCAGGGCCAGATGTTGCGTCTAGTTTTAGTTGTGATAATCCATCAAACACATCACTAACGGAAAGTGAACAATAATTAATATCTACTAAATTAATTCTGTTCGATGAGATGTTTTGATTAATAACAGTATTGTTTTTATTATAAACTAATGAGAAGTAAGATCTAAATATGTTTTCGATTGATAAGCTATTATCAGGCACTGTATTATTATAATGCATCACGTTAGGAATAGTGTTGTCAGATTTGAATTGTTTTATATAGCTCCAAAAATATTTCGGATTGAGAGATAATTGATTTTGTGTGTAGATTAGATGATTACGGTAACATTCTTTCATTAGTAATTTACATTTCCTTCTGGCATCGGAAAATAATCGATAGTCATTTNCTTCTAGCATTGGAAAATAATCGATAGTCATTTGGATCATTTGAAGTTTTAAATTTTACGTGAAGAGATTTTTTGAAAAAATACATTGTTTTAGTTCGGTATTAAACCATATAGGAAATTTTTTATTTGTAAATTTAGGGTCATGTTTATTTATAATTTCATATAGTATATTGTAAAATGAATTTATATTTTTATTTATGCATTTTTTGTTTAATAGGTAATCCCAGTTAATTTTGTTTAATTCATAACAAATTAACGAATAGTTAGCTATCTTAAAATTAAAGCCAGTGGTATGGGTAGAATTAATATTTACATTAGAACTGTTTAATTCGAAGACTGTTTTTAAAGCTGGATGGTAATTATCAATTGGGACTAAGATGTCGTTAGTTATAGTTACTGTGGCGTTAGAAATATTACTAAAAATCAGATCTAAAAGTGATCCAGAGTTATTGAAGTTGTTGTTATATTGACGAAAATCATTTAATTGGCAACAATCAAAAATTACATCGGCTTTATCGGAATGTACTCCATTAAATACTAGGCCATCACTATCATTACTGAACGTAACATTCGGTAAATTATAGTCACCTGCAAGAATAACTTTTACATTAGGGCTATTAGATAAGATTTCTTCAATTGCTTCAACGTGTTTATTATAGGTAGATAACGGGCTGTTTGGAGGAATGTAACAAGATCCCATTATTAGGTTAAGAGTATGGTTTAGTTTTAATTGAATGAAGACATGTTCGATATCGGATAGTGTATTAGACAATCTACTTGTAACAAATTTATTTTTTCTTATACCAATTAAAACGCCGCCACCTCTTAGATGTGTACTAGTAATAATTACTATAATTATTATTATAATTATTATAACTTGATATTAGTAGTTATATGATTTATAAGTATAATATATGTTCCGGAAGGTCTGACACTTTTATATATATCTTAAATTAAAGCTAATGTAATATTCTTTATTATGCAAAAAAAAAATTTCGGACTTTATTTTATCTTCACGGTGAAAATGGCTACCGAATGCTATTTTTGTGTGAAAATTTTCGATTTTGTATTTTACATTTTTAACTTTATTATGCTATAACTTTTTGAAAAATGTATGGATCAGTACAATTTTTTCATGAGGAGTAGTATTTATATACATCTTTCATTTGACATACTGTTTTTTTAAATCGGACCATTTCCCTATATACGAGGGGGGTTCAAATCTAAAAAATGCATGTAGAAAGTAGAACTTTTTCAACTTAAATTTTGAAAGTGTTCCGGAAAGTCTGACACTTTTATATATATCTTAAATTAAAGCTAATGTAATATACTTTATTATGCAAAAAAAAAATTTCGGACTTTATTTTATCTTCATGGTGAAAATGGCTACCAAATGCTATTTTTGTGTGAAAATTTTCGATTTTGTATTTTCCATTTTTAACTTTATTATGCTATAACTTTTTGAAAAATGTATGGATCAGTACAATTTTTTCATGAGGAGTAGTATTTATATACATCTTTCATTTGACATACTGTTTTTTTAAATCCGACCATTTCCCTATATACGAGGGGGGTTCAAATCTAAAAAAATGCATGTATAAAGTAGAACTTTTTCAACTTAAATTTTGAAAATGTTCCGGAAAGTCTGACACTTTTATATATATCTTAAATTAAAGCTAATGTAATTTACTTTATTATGCGAAAAAAAAATTTCGGACTTTATTTTATCTTCACGGTGAAAATGGCTACCGAATGCTATTATTGTGTGAAAATTCTCGATTTTATTTTTTACATTTTTAACTTTATAATGCTATGACATATTGAAAAGTGTATGGATCAACATTATTTTTTTATGAGAAATAATATTTTTTAATAATCACTTTTTCATTCGACATACTTTATCTTAATTAAGATATTAATAATGAACTAGCAGATCATGTAGCTTTTGGAATAGTCCACCAATTTTTTAAAATTAAACAGTATCTAAAGATTTGCATCGAAGCGTTTTTTTTTTAAAGTCGAAAAGGTAATTTTTAAATTTGAGTTAGCTAAATAGCCAATTTTTTAGCTTCGATGCGAATTTTTTATATGTAAATACTAATTTTTAATAATATTAAAACTTAGAAGTGATAGAAAAAGTCTAATTGCAGATTTGAAAACATCGCGAAAAGTTGATTTAAAATGGTATATTTTTGTTACTGATGAGATTTCCTAATAGTTCAGTGCATTTATTTATAGTAACAAACAGTTTTTATTGAAATATATTGTATCAAGCCCTTTAAATTTTTATACACGTAAAAATAAAGCAAAATACAACTTCTTTATTATTTTTATAATTTCTCCGTTTAAATTACAATATTAAATTATTGAATATCAATTTCAACTAAATTTAATAATTGTAATTAGTATTTATTTATATATTATATTTTAAAATCAAAGAACTACTAATTAGGATATAATCAAAGAAATAAGAGTTGATGTTGCTTTTGGAATAATCCACCAATTTCTCTAAATGAAACACTATCTACANTAATTTCTCTAAATGAAACACGATCTACAGATTTGCATCGAAGCGTTTCTTATGATAGTGATTTTAATCACTGTCAAATATCATCTATACTTGTTCCATCTATGGCTTGTCTACACTATGCCTCGACCCCACTGTTCTACCGTTTTTTTTTTTTTAAATAGTTCCAATTTTTTAAAATTAATCTATTATTAGTATACATTGTTCAATTATTTTAAATTATTTAATTTTAAGTTTCAATTAATTTAAATTATAAAAATACACGTAGTGTAAATCGGTATGTTCCACTGATACCGATGGTTGGTCCATACCAAGCAGAATGTTCTATTTTCACACAAATAGCCCAATGTCATCAAACTACCTCCTAATTATTTTTATAAATAGTATAGAATAGTTTCTTAATTGAATATACTCATTTAAAACTATTTAACTTATCTCGTTTTTACCTACCAAGTGAAAAATAGATTTTACAAATACTATAAAAGTAATATTTTAATACTTACATAGCATTCATTGGTATTTGTAGTATTTTCTTCATTACTCTTAGTAACATTAAATTTGTTCATTATTAAATTTTATCTTGTAAAAGATATTATTAAATAATAGTTTTAAACAAGAAATAATATGAAAAATTACCTTTATTTGTTTATTAATAAATAACTAGATAAAACGTATATATATATAATTTCTATTTAGCCACAGTAATAATGCATTTATTAAACGCGTTGTTCTGAAAGATAAACTCAATAACTAAAAATTAAAAGAAAACAAACATATTCGTATATATATAATATGATGTTATCATTAGAACTGTGAAAATTTTCGCCACTATCAATAATCAATACTAGATACAAAAAAACATTTGAAAATTTGACATCATAACTCATGATTGATAGATTAACTCAAGGGATTATTTCTCCGAATGAGTCAACTGAAAGTTGTGCTCTTGCAGTAGAAAAAGTACAGAAAAAATAATAGCACAGTGGGGTCGCGACACAGTGTGAGCGTGGCATAGTTGGGACTAGTATACGAGGTGTGTTCAAAAAGTAAGGTGACCTGATATTTATATGAAAAACTATTTATTTATTCATCAATGTTTATATTGTCCCCTTCAAAGTAATCCCCCTCGGATGTAATACACTTGTGCCAACGCTTTTTCCAATCTTCAAAACACTTCTGATAAGCACCTTTTGGTATAGCCTTGAGCCTTCAGCGATGCAGTTTTTATCTCCTCTTGGCTCTCCTGGGCTCTTCCATTGGGACGATTGAACTTTGGTTTCAATGTCATAACCATATACCCATGATTCGTCACCAGTTATGACCCTTTTAAGCAAATCAGGATCATCATTGACGTCATTCAACAGCTCCAGAGCGATGCTCATGCGACGATTCTTCTGGTCAAAATTAAGCAGTTTCGGAACAATCTTCGCTGACACACGTCTCATGCCCAAAATATCCGAAAAAACTTCATGGCACGAGCCAACCGATATGCCAACATCCTCAGCAACTTCTCTGATAGTGATTCGTCGATTTTCCAAAACAATTTTCTTCACTGCTTTAACGTTTTCATCTGTTGTTGACGTGCTGGGGCGTCCAGAGCGAGGTTCGTCATTGGCATCTTCTCGGCCATCTTGGAAAAGCTTGCACCACTTATAAACGTTTTTTTTACTCAGAGCGGACTCACCGTATGCCACTGTCAACATTTCAAGTGTTTTAGAACACTTAATTCCATTTTTGACACAAAATTTGATGCAAATTCTTTGATCCATTTTTTTTGATAGCAGAAAATCGCCGAGCACACCAAAATACGTCTAATCTTTGTATCTGTCAAAAACAAACTAAATATGATATATACTTGAAACTGTGTACAGATGTTCGGTACGAGTGTACCAACATGACATAAAAAAAAATCTAATCATCGAACGGACGTAGCCCGCGAAATTTGAAAAGTCACCTTACTTTTTGAACACACCTCGTAGATGATATCTGACAGTGATTAAAATCACTATCATATGAAACGGTTCGATGCAAATCTGTAGATCGTGTGTAATTTTAAGAAATTGGTGGATTATTCAAATGCAAAATTCTAACTTAAAAAGAATTAAGGAAAAATTGTAAAAAAATCATTGCCACAGCAATCAAATTTTAAATAAGTCAGCTGATCGTGATATGGTGCGAGAAAATTAATTTCTAGTAAAAATCTAGTAAAATGTTTGTAGGCTGAAGTGGTTAGTACAATTGTTTATATATTAAATCGTACAGGTAAATCGAGCCATGGGATAAATAACTTACGAATTATAGTTCGATAAAACTCCACATATTAACTATTTAAAAATATTTGATAGTTAAATAGAAACGACAAAAATGGGATAAAAATGGTAGAAAATGTATAATTGTTGGATACTTTGAAGAGATGAAAGGTTATCGTATATGCTATGATCACAGAGAAGTATCCGTTAGCAAAGACGTAGTGTTTAAAGAAGATACAATTACGCAACAAGTAGTTACTGAAATAAAAATAAATGACGAAGAAAATGTCAAGAGGAAAATGATTTTGTTGAAAAGAATATTTAAGAACAAAGTGATATAGATGAGGAAACTCAATCAATAAAAGAAATCTAAGAAACATATAAAATGAAACTGAGAGATAGACAAAATATAAGAAAACCACTCCAAGTACAAAGTAAAAACATATTATTTGAGATCTATTAGTCCAACAACGTATAAAGATGATTTGTCAATGGAATGTTCGGAAAGTTAGAGAAAAGCAATGGACGAAGAAATGTAGTTGAAGAAAAATAATACCTGGAAATTAATTAATTTACCAGAGAAAAAAAAAGCAATTAATAACTTGATTTTACCGTACTAAATACAAGGAAAATGGTGAAATAGGCAGGTATAAAGCTAGAAATGATGTAAAAGGTTGTGCAGAAGTTTACGGGATAGAAATATTTAGCTCAGTTGTTAAGTATAAATTAGTACGAATTTAATAAGCAATTGCAGCAGCAAAACAATTAAAGCATAGTAGCTTAGACAGTTTGACATAAAAACAGTATTTTTGTACGTAGATCTAGAAGAAGGAAACATGTTTCAACCTAAAGGATATGAAGAGGGAAAAAGTCTGTCAATTTCAGTCTTGGTTTAAAGCAGGCGCCAAGATGCTGCAATAAAAAGTTTAAAACTATGTTATTAAACTTTTACTTGCAAGAATCAAAAGCCGATTCATGTGTATTTGTAAGTAGTAAAATAAAGATTTATTAATTATGGCTATTTTTGTAAACGATGGACTAGTGGTAGCAACAAGTAACGACTTAGTGAAAAAATTGATGACATACTGAAAGGATATTTTCGAGACGAAAGAGAGTAAGTTAGAACAATTCCTTGGTATTGAGATTGATTAAGACCAGACGGGTCGATTTTTATACACCAAATATTTTACTGTAAGCGAGTATTACAGAAATTCAACATCAGCGCAATAAGATTAATAAAGAACCAGAGTTCTATAGGAGGACTAAACACATAGAAGTAAAATATCATTTGTCATAAATACACTGAAGGTTTGTTTGTGTTAGAGTATGTATGCAGTAAAGAACAGCTAGCAGATATTATGACAAAGCCGTTGTCAAGGATTCATTTCCAATACCTCAGGTCAAAAACGGGAATAATTAAATTGAATTAATATTGTAAACAAAAAATAAATCTTGTACATTGTAATTTTAGAGTAATTGTTTTTTTCGGAACTCTAGCGTAACGGTCAGTGGTATTGTCGTTACATTGTCATTACCGTATTGTGTTAAAATTGTTATTTAATACTTTTACTGAATTATATTGTGGTAAATTTTTTTTTTGACAGTAGTTAAATACTATTTTTTAACTCCTTCCTTTAATGATTCTTTGAAGTCATACTTAATTATTGGAGTTAGACTTAGTAATAAAGTTATTTCTAAAATGGTGATCTCGTATTATCAACTAATTTTCCATCTTCTGGACTTTTTTGTGTTACTATTAAATTTTGTTTCGTTTTGCAGTTTTGTTTTTCCTAAGTATACTATATGAGATGCCTTGTCAATACACAACAAAAATTATTTCCGCTGACAGTGGCCATTCCGCCGAAGGCATCTCCGGATACTGACGTAGAATTGGCCGCCATACTGTCCGTTTACTTAGGTTTTTGCATCATTCACTCAAACAATCTTTTCAAATCACATCTGACGGAACTAATAACGTGCTCGGACGTAGATGGAATTTGCACAATTGTGAACATATTCAGTGCGGAAGCTCAATATAAAATCAGATCAAGGACTTATTGTTGCTTGCGTTTCACAAGCAACACGTTACTGCTTCATCGTACATCCAGCGGGTTAGGCGACCGCTGTCCGTTGCAGTTGTAACATGTTTAGCATCCTACCTGAAGGAATAGGGGACGTGGTTTTCAACGAATTTTAATTACGGATGTTATCATATTCAATTGTCACCGCCATCGCAGGTCAGGATTACATATAAAAATTAAATATAGATTTTGTGTAATGAATTCGTATTATTTAAGAGGACGCCATGCGGGAAAACGAAACAACGATATGACCGAGAGAATGCGCTTTTAGATGTTTAACAACCGAACTCTTCAATCACCCCCTGTCATTCAATCCATATACCATGCGCACACCTGTATGGCCGCCTAATATTATTTTGGAGCAGCACATCATTCTATTATTGACTGTTATGCTATGCGTTACATATTATTTTCATTGATAAAGGCGATAAAGCTCTCATAATATAAAACAAAATGAATATGTAATTATAATAAAATATCATAAGATTATAATATAATATTATTTCAAATGCTACCGCTTATTAAACGTTAAAGTGTTGCGAGTATCACATTTGTAGTTAATAATTTATTCACAACTCTGAAAAAATTAATTTTATAGATAATTTTATGTAATTTATTGTTACATGAAATCTATAATAATAATATCTAGTTATATGTATGTAGTTATTACTTAGTTAAGTTTAAAACATTGTATATAATTAAAATTGTTGGGGAACTAATTATTTAAATTTTTACTGGTTGTAAATCGATTCTTTTCGACCGAAAATAGAAAATAAAAGTTTTTTTATATCTTTTAATGCATCGTTACTATCCATGACACAATCACCTTTGATTTACAGTTATCTGTTAGTATTTAGTGTAGTGCGGTTTTGCCTTGCAAATAGTCGGTAGAGTCGAGGGAAAAAGAAGAAAAAAATTAATTAAACAAATTTTTAATTATTTTATATAGTTTTAGCTTCGATACGAAGCTGAGAAGGTATTAATTTTAACTATGATGTGTTTATTTTATTATTTTTTTTTTTGTGCCTGTTGCCACTTTTTCTCAGCTCTCACTGGACCGATTTCTTTCAACAATACGTCAAAAGATCACAAATCGTATCTAGTTGAAGACATTACCCTTAAAAATTGAAAAAAATTCCCTCGTTCCCCGCAAATGGGGGAAATATCCAAAAAAATTACAAATTTAAAAATCGGTAATTTTCGAAATTTTTTCACTTTTTTTTCTTAAAACTTCCATAACNTTTTGTCATTTCTTTCACTTTTTTTTATTAAAACTTCCATAACTTTTTCAAAAATAAACAAATCAAAATAATTTTGAAATGAAAAAAAAAATTTGTCCCGACATCTTATCTTCTATGTGAAAATAGCTGTCGAAAATTAAAAAAAAATGTAATGTTTGCGATTAAAATTATCTTTTATCAGGGTGGTTTTTTGTACTTAAAACTGTCATAACTTTTTCAAAAATGAACAAATAAAAATATTATTTTTTTGTATTGAAATCTTAGATATTTCCCTTTCATTAGATATAATTTTTTTTTTCACTTTTTTTTCTTAAAAATTCCATAACTTTTTTAAAAATCAACGGCTGCCGTAGTTAAAAAAACACTATTTTTGTGTTAAAATTTTCGATTTTGGATTTTAAATTTTCAACTTAAAAATGCTATAACTTTTTGAAAAATGTATATATCAGCACAAATTTTTTTTTTCTAAATACATTATAAGTACATCTTTCATTTGACATACTTTTTATTAAAATTGGACAATTTCCCCTTATATAGGGGGCGTTCAAAACTTAAAATATTGTAAAAAACATAGATCTTTTTCAACTGAACTTTTGAAAATGTTCCGGAAATACTGCGTCCTTTAAACATATATCAAATCAAAGGTTATGTTATATACTATCAAATGAAAAAAAAAAATTTGTCCCGACATCTTATCTTCTATGTGCAAATGGCTGTCGAAAATTTAAAAAAAAATGTAATGTTTGCGATAAAAATGACCTTTTATCGGGATGTTTTTTGTACTTAAAACTGCCATAACTTTTTCAAAAATGAACAAATAAAAATAATATTTTTTTGTATTGAAACCTTAGATATTTCCCTTTCATTTGATATAATTTTTTTTGAAAATCTAACACTTATTCTGCTCACTGGGGGGATTTAAAATAGTAACTTTTTTACAAAAAATAACTTTTTCAACTTAATTTTTGAAAATGTTCCGGAAATACTGCGTCCTTTAAACATATATCAAATTAATGCTTATTTTATGTACTACAAAATGAAAAAAAAAATTTGTCCCGAGACCTATCTTCTATGCGCAAATGGCTACCATATTCAAAAATATGCTATTTTAACAAATTTTTTTTTTTAATTAAACACTATTTNTTTGTCCCGAGACCTATATTCTATGCGCAAATGGCTACCATATTCAAAAATATGCTATTTTAACAAATTTTTTTTTTTAATTAAACACTATCTACAGAATTGCATCGAAGCGTTTTTTATGATAGTGATTTTAATCACTGTCAGATATCATCTATACTGGACCCAACTATGCCACGACCCCACTGTGCTGGGTTTTTTTTGTTGTTTTATATCCGATTTGAGTAATCTCTTTGGGAACTGTGGAAGCAAGAAATAAGAGTTTAAATTCATATTTTATTAGTATAAAATTTGTGAAAGTTATTACTAAAAAATAATACACATAAACAAATGTATATTAGATACCGATTATCAAACAAACGGATATAGAAATCATAAAATAAATACCATTTCATATTTATCAAAAATCCCTTTATCATATATCATTTTTATACCATTCCATTCAATTCAAATTCAAATTCAAATTTCGAAAGAATCATTATTTTTAACGAACCTTAAATTAAGCTAGGCGTGAAAAATCTGGTATGTGCAAAAAATGTAAATTAAAAATGTTTATCTGTGAATTAAAAAAATACGCAAGAGCAGATTTTATTTTAGATTAAAAAATTTGAATACCAAAATAATCATATAAAATTGAATTGAAGTTTATACTCACTATAATGCAAGTAAACTTAGTGCGTACGCCCACTTATTACATACATAAAATAAATGTATTATGTAAGGAGTATTCTATGTATCATAAATATATTTGTAGTCAATCAGAAATTTGTAAAATGCTGTTTAATAATAATTATTCGTGTTACAAAATTTTTATAAAATTGATACACGAGTCTTAAAACTCACAAAAAATGGTTTTAAGTGATACAATATACTACGTATAAATAAATTCAGGACCGGTAAACTTTAATTTAATACTCAAAATTTTTAATGATGACAGTAGGGTAAAATGGAGAGAGCTGGTTCCCCCGCCTCACCCACTCGCCTTCCTTGCGGTGGTAGAAGTGTACGGGGGGCTTAAATCCAACGTAAACTAACCTATGTAATGGAAGGGGGAACGACGAAACCCTTTTTTTTTTTTTTTTTCCACAAACCGGCATGATGTGGACCGCCCTGGAACTACCGTGAGATATTGCTTCCGGGCGGCCCACGCCGTCTAAAATTCACACCACCACGTTGTGAATCACCCCGAAATTAATCAAGAGCTGATTCACAACGTGGTGTGGCCTCCCCCATTAGCCGGACCCCAAGAGGCGGGATCCATTGCCCGAGTTGCACCACGTGGAGGTGGGGGCAGGACTTCGCGAGGGTTGGGCAAAATAAGTCACAAACATACATGACACATAAAAACATAAAACACATACAATAAGAACCTATGGCGCTAGTCTAGTTGACGCCGCAGGTACTCCCCCCTGGGCAGTCTCTGCCACAGACGTTCGGCCTCCTCCTTTTGGCTCATCACCGATTCGGCGAACGCCTGAACCAGAGACCACCCCTCCCGGCTTCTCAGCATCAGGTCCACTATGGACCCCACACCGAACGCGGACCCCAAGAGGGATTCCAACTCCTCCCGCTCGCTGGCCCACGCTTCGCACCGGAAGAGCGTATGCAGAGCATTGTCCGCTTCTCCCGGGCGATCCCGACAGTGATCGAACGTCGGCGCGGCTGCCTTCCGAATACCGTGAAGGTATTCGTTGAAGCAGCCGTGACCGGATATCACTTGGGTCAGATGGTATGTCATTTCCCCGTGAGTCCGGCCAATCCACCTGTCGAGCCGGCTGGGTCCGATGAGGGACCTAGTCCACGCTCCCGCGGATTCCTCCTTGGCCAGTCGTTGGCGCCAACTGGACACGGTTACGCTCCGGAGTTGCAGCCGGTTCTCCGCGCGAAGCGGTTGACCGGTACTCTTCCGGAGCTCGTATCCGTTAGCGCGTTCGACGGCCAAAAGGTCCGCGGGCGGCAGAGAAGCCAGGATCCTGGCCGCCACTCCGGATACGGTGCGGTATGCGCACACCGTCCAGAGAGCGGCCCTTCTCTGGACCCGGTTCAACGTTTTTACGTTCTTGGGCGAGTACTCCAGTATACCCGCCCAGACCGGGGACCCGTAAAGAACCGAAACAAACTGAATGAACGACGCTGACTAACAGTCGGCGTCGATGTTCCCTCGGTCCCCCGATATTCGGCATCAGTCCCGCTAGGCGGTCCATGACCTTCTGAGCCCGCTGGGCCGCACGTTCAATGTGCGGCTCGAACATCAACCTGTCGTCGATGAGCAGGCCCAGATAGCTCATGGTCCGCTTCAGCGGGACATCAGTACCCAGTACGGTGAGCCTAGGAGGAACATACTTGTACTTTCGCGTGAACAAAACCGCTTCGGTTTTGTCCAACGCTAGGCACAGACCGGTCCCCTCCTGCTGGATCCAGTCAGTGACGGCGCTCAGCGCACCATTTGCCCGGATACCAGCCTCCTCCGCCGAAGTGCCTTCCGCCACCACGAGCGTGTCGTCCGGGTAGCTGATGACACGTGTACCCCGTGGCAGCGGAACGCGGAACATCACGTTGTACGCGATGTTCCACAGAAAGGGCCCGAGAACCGAACCTTGCGGGACGCCTCCCGTTACGGTTTTGGTTCTGAGCCCT
Organism: Daktulosphaira vitifoliae; assembly: GCF_025091365.1. Lineage (NCBI taxonomy): Eukaryota > Metazoa > Arthropoda > Insecta > Hemiptera > Phylloxeridae > Daktulosphaira > Daktulosphaira vitifoliae. The sequence continues at coordinate 29,839,938 of NW_026099573.1, forward strand.
GCGGCACTCACATACTCGATGACCCGGTCGCTGAAATACGACCGGATCATTCGGCGGAGGTACGGAGGCACCCGGAACGCTTCCAACGCTCCGAGGATGTGTGACCATCGCACGGAGTTGAAAGCGTTCCGGATGTCCAGGCTCACCGCAACGCAGAAGCCCGGTCTGTTTTCGGTCCTCACAGCCAGCTGCTGGAACAGGGAGGCCGCGTCGTCCATCGACCTCCCTTTCCTGAACCCGAACTGGCCGTCCACCAGCCCACCGACCGTCTCCAGGTGGCGCTCTATGCAGGTGGCCAACAATCGCTCGAGGATCTTTCCCACGTCGTCCAGCATGCAAAGAGGCCGGTACGACGAGGGGACTCCCTCGGGCTTGTCGCCTTTCCGCAAGAGCACCAACCTCGCCCCCCCGAACTCTCGCTACCGCAGCGGATATCTCCTCTAGGGTGAAATCCTCGACGGTCGCGTCGTCTCCGACGAACGGCCAGTCTCCCAGGGGTGGGAGAGGCGGATGCGTCGGGAACAGCGCGTTGACCGTCTGTTCCAACTGTAGCTTGCGCATCACGACCCTATAGGGTTTCCCCCAAGGGTCGTGGTCCACCGACTTCACGAGGTCGGCCCAGCAACGCGCTTTGCCACGCCTGATGGCGAGCTTCAGCCGTTTCTGGGCCACCCTCAGCAACTCCCCGAGATCCGAATTGTCCGGATCGGGTTCTGCCTACCCACGCTTGTTGGACCGCGTCAGGGCAAGGAGAGCCCTGACGCAGTCGCTTCTCAGGGCAGACACCTCCTCGTTCCACCAGTGAACGGGAGGTCCCCGGTTAGGTGGCGGACGCTTTCTGGGTAGTGCGAAGTCGCAAGCGACCTCGACTCTCCTGTCCAACTCATCCGCCACCTCGCCCGCAGAGAACAGTCGATCGGGCGGAGTGGGCGCCGTCCATCGGGCGATCAAAAGACCGGCCGCGAATAGATCGGCGTCCGACTCCGGACCGACTTTCCAGCCGACGCGAGCGCCGCGAGGCTGCAGGTCCAGCCTCGTCCGAGGACGCCTGCCGTCAGTGCACTCGAATGTGATGTACCGGTGGTCGCTCATGTTCTCCACGTGGGAGAGAACGGACCAATCGGGAATACGTCCGAGGACCGACGGCGACGCCAGCGTGACGTCCACCACCGAGCTCGAGGTGTTACCCACGAACGTCGGGGTGGTTCCCCTGTTGGCCGTCGACAGCCCTAAGGCCGCCATGACGTCCAACAGTTCGTCGCCACGCCGGTCCGCCGAAGCGGATCCCCATACCGGGGACTTAGCGTTAAAGTCCCCGGCGACGAGTTCTTCCCTGCCACCCCGTGGACCCGAGGAACGTCTGCCCCTCAGGCTGTGGGCGACACCCTCCAGGACAACTCTAACGTTAATGATTATAAAATTTATTTTGCACAATATTTGTAAGTACTCATAAAGTATAAAAAATCGGCCGAACTCTAAAATATAGAGTTTACCCTAATTTAAAGTAAAAAAAAAAAAACTGATAAGTCTACCAAACTTGGAGAGGGAATGTTTAAAATGGTATTGTGGCACCATCATTATCTTGTGTGTGTTTTTATGTATCAGACTTAAATACGCTGGATAGGATACCTTTCACATATCTCGCCTTAGGTTAGTTTACGTTGGGTTTCATTCTCACCCTCCCACCATTAATCACCATTATCTCACATCCTCCACCAACACCGATATGTGGTCATCCACCTAATGACCACCTTACCTAAAATTATATTTACTATGAATTAATCAATATAGTATGAATAAGTGTAATTATTAGTATTCTTCAACAGATTAAATTATATATAAACGCTTAGTATGTAACTAACATCCTGTTGTAGTCTAATATTATAATAATAAACCTATTACCTATATAAAAAAATCCGGCTTCGCAAAGGTATTGTACTTTTTGCATCATTTTTCTTTGGCACTTATCAAATGTTGTCATACGAGCGGCATATGTACTAAACAATATATGATTAGGAGTTTTAATTCGATGGAGCATTTCTTGTAAATATTCATTATTTTCGGCTTCCATATTAGAGCTAATTGCAGAGGATGGAGAACCGTACAAGCCGCAAACATCATACGCTGAAGAGAGAATATTCATAAAACATATAAGAGTAAACACACACGTACGCTTTGAATTACCTGAACTGTCTCTAAAGAAGAGACATTGAGGACTTTTACGCTTGCGTTCCATCATCGAATCTTTACCTCGCTGCCAACAATCAAATTCGTTTGAGTAAAACATACATCTGACACAATCTCGTTTGCCCGAATAATAGAAACCCGTTATAGCCATTTCAGTAGGTGTTCAATAGTTTAGTTTCCATCCATCATTAAATGTTATCAGACGACATTCATACATTTCTAGATCACTTAAAGGTACACCCACGGTAATAACCATTATAATTCTTATTACCATTATGGTTATAATGTTATAAATATAGACTTAAATTAATACAATACCAGCAAGTTAAAGCAACGTCTGTTTATATTGTAACGATTATAGCGCTATGCATACACCATGATGAAATTATTAACTAACTTAAACACAACCGATAACAATAATTAGTCTAATTGTTACCGAAAGATGTGTTACAAACAGTTGTAAGCACGTTCAGACGGGGTTCAAACAGACATGAACAGGGATTTGAACGCGTTCAGTCAGGTTTAAACATGTTCAGACTTGTTGAATCGAGATCATACGATTCCAGGAAAACATGGTATGCTGTTCTGTAAACCGGCATAGTGTCATCACTTTAATATTGTCTAACATCTAATTAATCATATATTATATTATAATTTATGAATTAAGATATAACACTACTTTTTTACCCTACTAGATATATAGTAACCAGTATAGTATTAGTACTACTATTTCTTAGAAATGGCGGCTATATATTCGATGTTAATTATACACAGACGGCATCGTAATTATTTTCATAAAATACAAATGCTTATGAGTGTTATAGTATAGTAATACCTTTGATAATGGAAATATGATTACCTATAATAATATAATATATATTACGAATGTGAACACCGGAATGAATACAAGCGCCGTCATTATACAATTGATTCTATAATTATAATTAAATCATAATAAAATTTAAAATAAAAAAACGGTAGCACAGTGGGGTCGCGGCATAGTGGAGACATTGCATAGTAGGGTCCAGTATAGATTTAATCTGACAGTGATTAAAATCACTATCATAAGAAACGCTTCGATGCAAATCTGTAGATAGTGTTTAATTTTAAAAAATTGATGGATAATTGCAAAAGCAACATCAACTTCTATTAAAATAAAATACAAAACCCATAATTATCATACAAAAATAGTATATTTTTCAATATGGTAGCCATTTGCGTATAGAAGATAGATCGTCGGGACAAATTTTTTTTTTTCATTTTGTAGTACATAAAATAAGCTTTAATTTTATATATGTTTAAAGGACGCAGTATTTCCGGAACATTTTCAAAAATTAAGTTGAAAAAGTTATTTTTTGTAAAAAAGTTACTATTTTAAATCCTCCCAGTGAGCAGAATAAGTGTTAGATTTTCAAAAAAAATTATATCAAATGAAAGGGAAATATCTAAGGTTTCAATACAAAAAAATATTATTTTTATTTGTTCATTTTTGAAAAAGTTATGGCAGTTTTAAGTACAAAAAACATCCCGATAAAATGTAATTTTTATCGCAAACATTACATTTTTTTTTAAATTTTCGACAGCCATTTGCACATAGAAGATAAGATGTCGGGACAAATTTTTTTTTTTCATTTGATAGTATATAACATAACCTTTGATTTGATATATGTTTAAAGGACGCAGTATTTCCGGAACATTTTCAAAAGTTCAGTTGAAAAAGATCTATGTTTTTTACAATATTTTAAGTTTTGAACGCCCCCTATATAAGGGGAAATTGTCCAATTTTAATAAAAAGTATGTCAAATGAAAGATGTACTTATAATGTATTTAGAAAAAAAAAATTTGTGCTGATATATACATTTTTCAAAAAGTTATAGCATTTTTAAGTTGAAAATTTAAAATCGAAAATCGAAAATTTTAACACAAAAATAGTGTTTTTTTAACTACGGCAGCCGTTTAAATGTAGAAAAAAAAGTGTCGGGACAAATTTTTTTTTTTCATTTTGTAGTACATAAAATAAGCTTTAATTTGATATATGTTTAAAGGACGCAGTCTTTCCGGAACATTTTCAAAAATTAAGTTGAAAAAATTAATTTTTGTAAAAAAGTTGCCATTTTAAATCCCCCCCAATGAGCAGGTTAAGTGATAGATTTTCAAAAAAATGATATCAAATGAAAGGTAAATATCTAAGGTTTTAGTATAAAAAAAAATTATGTTGATTTGTTGATTTTTCAAAAAGTTATGGAAGTTTTAAGAAAAAAAAGTGAAAAAATTTCGAAAATTAGCGATTTTTAAATTTGTAATTTTTTTGGATATTTCCCCCATTTACGGGGAACGAGGGAAATTTTTTCAATTTTTAAGGGTAATGTCTTCAACTAGATACGATTTGTGATCTTTTGACGTATTTTTCAAAGAAATCGGTCCAGTGAGAGCTGAGAAAAAGTGGCAACAGACATAAAAAAAAAAAAAAACACATCATAGTAAAATTAATACCTTCTCCGCTACGCATCGAAGCTAAAAAATATACTAAACACATACCTTATCATGAATCCGAGTTTGATTTTGTTCTGCGTCAATCATGGTATATTGGATTGGGTTGGGTTGTGGTCGATTTTCGATATTTATGCAATAATCAATCATACTCCAAATATCAGGCAATAATTCTTGAGACTGTGAAAATAGAGTAATTGAATTAACAAAACATACATAGAGATTTAAAAATGACTTACCATATCTTGTGAAAATTGTTAAATTTTTATATTATTTAGAATATTAGCAAATTCGGATTCACCAAGTACTGGAGACAGCGGTTCAGTTTTCATATTATGTAGTAATTTTTAAGAATTCTTCGTTTATACCCTTTTAACTCGATGACCGTGATCACACAGACTCTCGTTCAATTTTATAACATGATTTCTAAATGATGATTTATCATTTTTAATTACTCTGCGATTGGATGAAAATTTATTGACACTTTCAAAATATTTGCTGGAGTGGGTTACAAGAGATGATTAACAGTTTTGAAATTTACTTGGTAGTATTTTCATTTTGGAATTTGCTGATTGCACTTTATTTAAATGCTAACTGTGTAACTTCCATTTTACATGAAGTAAAAGTCTATTAGATATTTAATCATCGTACTATCTGATATCGTTTAATTTTTATTTTTTAAATATTATGCATCGTTGGGTTTTTACAATTGAATAGACTAAATTTTCAGGTAACAATAAAAACTTATTTATCATCATATCCTTTGCTTTTTCATTGATTTCTTTACTCTGCATTAATAGCAAGTTGCAAGTTTCGTATTTTTTTTTTATCACTTCCAGAAGACATAGTTTCATTTCTTTTCTTTCAAAATAGGTTTTCGTTAGTTAACGATACACGCACCGTTTTCTGTTCTTCGACACCTTTATCGATATGGATAAATAACTTTTCCAGAACACATTTTGATTTGACAATATTATTAAACATCGTACTCAGATATATTTTTGATTTAAAAGAATCGTCCATAAACGAAATAAGTTCATCAATGATGTTTAAAAAGTTTATAAATTTATTATCTGACATCCAAAAGTATATACTTGGTGTTATGATTATTGTAATTGGAACGTATCGATCAATTACCCATGTACAACTGATATGCAAAAATTTTCGCTCTATGAAACTGAAATTGAAAACCGATGTAGTCAGTACAGCAAACTCAGGTTGAGGTTGATTCCAAATAGTCATTCTTATATCTTTTCTTCACGTAGTCATTTTCATCATGTTCATCTTGAATAGCGTACTGATTACGCACAAATAAGAAAACAGTTATAGTATGATTAATTTTCCACAAACGAATGTGTTATAAACCAACTTTGAATAATAGGAGAGGGGGGAATACACACATCTTTGAAGTGAGAGGTGCTGACTTCAAGGTAAATTATCATAAGTGAAATATCAAAGGAATTATGGTTTTTACACTAGAATGAAAACGTATATATAACAACTATTGCTGGAGAGAGAAAATAATATTTCAGAGTACACATAAATAAATTGATTTGGGTGATATCAAGTGAGATACTGATTGATACGCTAATTTAAATGTTGATGGAGGTGCTATATTAAATTAATTGTTATCAAATTGTTTCAATGATAACCAACACTCACCTTTCGATTTCTTATTTGGATAAGAACGGGAGGCTTATAATGAGATTAGTGAGACGCTTTTTAAGTGGTAAGGGCGGCGCAAAATGAGTCGCATATGAGCATTATTATATAATATCTTTGATGATGGAAATATGATCACCTAAGCGTCTGCTAGTCGATAATAAAATTCTTAGAAATTATAGCTATACATTTAATAATACACAGACAACTCCGCAATTGTTCTCATATAAAATTACAGACGCTTATGAGCGTTACACTATAATTATACCTTTGATGTTGGAAATATGCTTATCTAAGCGTCTGCTAGTCAAAGATAAAATTCTTAGAAAACGTTGGGTTTCATCCTCTCTCCCTCCATTACATAGGTTAGTTTACGTTGGATTTAATCCCCCCGTACACTTCCACTACCGTTTGGAAGGTGAGTGGGTGAGGCAGGGGGGAACCAGCTCTCTCCATTTTACCCTACTGATGACCTTTATTTTTTTGGCAAATAATTAATTTTTGGAGAAAGAATATCTAATTTTAAATTACTAAAAAGACGGTTGATTCGTCCTGCTGCCCACTAATATAATGTATACTGTGGACTCATATTCGTAACAAGAATGTTTTCTAATGTTACAAATTAAAACTCCACGTAAATTTCTGACAGATTTCCGATCAATAGATATTTTTATTATATTTACGTGTAAAAATGAACACAGTAAAGTTAAAATTTAAGTCTCATCACCCGTCAATAATAACAATTATTTTACAAATTCAGATAAGCGACTGCTAAATGGTACTCCGGTTCGTCGATAACAAAGTATAAAAATAACTGGTTTTGATCGTTGGCAAGGTAGTAGTTGAAGGGTGAGGGTAATTGGTTACCGTCATTCAACAAAAAATTCGTCACGTTATAAATGCCACTAGGGACCGACACATGTCGATAGACAAAAAATTCATTATTTTGCATAAAAACTGTTTTGCGCGGGACTATTTTATTTGATCTGTATCGATGTTAGAGTCANAAACTGTTTTGCGCGGGACTATTTTATTTGATCTGTATCGATGTTAGAGTCACAAATTTTTTACCAAATTATAAAGGAGAAAATTATCTGTGATCTAGCGTTTTTATAAATTTGATAACACAACTCTGAAGCTATTTATTAAAAATTTAAAAAATAAAAACGCTAGATCACAGATAAAAAATTAATTATCACAGATAATTCATCATAATTGATGAATCACATCAATATAAATGTGATAATAATATAAATTTATCACAGATAAATATATAAAATCTATAATTTGGTAAAAAATTTGGAACTCTAGCATCGATACAGATCAAATGAAGTAGTACCGCGCAAAACATGTTTAAAACCGTGTTTCATTCTCTGTATGGCGTCCTCTTCATATTAAATTGTTCTCGTAAAGAATTATATTCACTTCATAACGTGTAGTATGAATTGCATACACAGTGGACTTAATCTGTGTATTAAATACACTGCGTAATCAACGTTGGGTTACTATAAAATAGTATTACGCGATATAGGATATAAGGTAAGTTTAATCTATGCTTTCAAACCATAAACAATGTATTGCATAATAAACTAATAAGATAAATTATATCATTTTAAAGGATATTTTACATATTTTACTCAATACTATTTAACCCCCGAAATTACTCCACAATTTTATCCCTTTTATTTATTTATCACTACTTTAAACTATTTATCTTATTAATTGTTACACTTAATTTAATTAATTAATTATTTAAAAACGCTTTTTTTCTTTTTTCTTTTGGTTTATTACACAAAATAATTATAAAGGTTATAAATTAATTAATTGAGGTTGAATAACAATTTTTTTGTTTATACTAAATGACATTAACTATATTTTTTTTGTTTTATTGTGATTGATTTCTACATTTTAATAACTAACTAAAATATCTTTGACTCTTAATTCTATAAATAGTTTTAAAATTTAGCTGTTATTATTTTTTTAATGAAATAATTCCTTTTATAAAATAAAAATTTGTAACTTTATATCTGTTATTTTATTGAAACTATTTTTCGTGTAAAAAAAATCAAATCATTGTTATATGATTATCAATACTTCGTACCGAAGCTAAAATATACTTAGTTTTATTATATATCATCTAATTTCTGATATTTAATTCTAAAAATTACAAAAAAGAAAATTATAATTCCATTTTAATATTTTTTTTATAATTTAATGACTTCCTCCTATTTTTAATTTTGGCAAAAAAATAATAGCTAAAAAGGCTATTGATAATAAAGTAGCTAAAAGATAAAACGTTGCGAAACAATTTATGTCAATCAATATCCCAAAAATACATATTCCAACTACAGCACCTAAACGACCCATCAATACTGTTAAAGAAAATGCAACACCTCTCACGTTACTTGGAAATAATTCGACCATTGTACAAAATATAATTGGTTCAACTAGTGTAGTGAAACCCTCAAACCAACAACATATGAATTCAGCTTCAAATACAGTTCTCGTTTTTGTCATTGATAATGAAGCAATTATTGGTACTCCACAGCTTATCCAAAGTAAAATTTTTTTACTTATACATTTTATCAATAGGCCCATAGCTACCACTGGTATTAATGTAGACAATGCAACAATTAAAGCAGCTTGGTAAGCATCATCTGATACTACTCGGGAGTTAGCATCATGCATGTGGTGATGGTTTTTTAAAAGCCAATTAGAAGCAATACATATATTTATATCTTCATTCTCTTTAGAAGGATTGTGTTCAAAAAAATCATGATACCTACTGAAAATTTCGGGTACCCATACGAGTACTGTTACGTATGATGCCATTAAACAAAATTCAATTGTACAAGTTACGAAAATATTTCGAAAGTAGTCAGTGAATAGAAGTTTATGTCCATTTTTGAGAGCTACCAGTCTCATTTTTAAGTTCATCATAAATGGCATTCCACCAAAGTTCTCTGAATCAAATCCAATTGCAGAGTATGTTTGGGTAAAACTTTCTACGGAATAGGGCTTTTTAGTATTTTTGTTATTTACTTCATAAACCCGTTCCAAAACATGTCTTGATCCGTTAAGTCGGCCTTTAAGCATCAAGTATCTAGGTGATTCTGGGAATTGATAGATCAACACAAACGCTAATAAGCTCGGCAGAGACGACAAAAAAATAAATACTCTCCAACTGTTGAATTTGAAAATGGGGTGTGGTATCCAAGTAAGAAATTTATTAGGTATCACAAACATTGCAACTCCGGGACATACAATCATTCCAATAGCCCAAAATATTTCAAGTCCTAGAAGATATCCATCTCTTTTGTCAGCAGTTAAAAATTCACCAAGATATACATATATCATACAAGTAGCGCCTATTATGGCAAAACCGTTACCGATTCTAACTAAAATGAAGAAAACAATATGCTGAATTAAACATGATATAATAGAAAATAGTGCATCCATTCCCATTGAACCAAGTATAACAAATCGTCTGCCATTTATATCACTACAAATTCCCCAAAAATATGCTCCGAGTAACATTCCAAGAAATGGAGCTCCATTTAATAAGCCTTTAGATGTAGATGTTAAATCAAAGTCAACTTCAGCTGCTGGAGTTATGAACGAAATAGACGTGGTAGATATAGCACAAGCCATATTTACCATACCACAAACTATCAGTAATATCCATTGATATCTTCCTGTTCCTGCTTCATATTGTGCATCTTCAAAAGTTACATAATTTTGTAGTTGCTTTTTCCCACCTAAAGGTCTTACTCCAACATTTTTTCGCACACCAACATTGATGTCTGCTGGAGTATCATCCAATGTTCCTGGAGCTAAACTGGTAAAACGACCTATGCCACTAGACCTCTCATGATGATGGTTATTAGCCATTACAACAATAGATTTGATCTTATTCTATTTAAAGAATTTACGACATTTTTTATTACTATATATAAAATCATTTTCGAAAAACAACTGTTTTCATAAACATTGATGTTTTTTTTAATTTATATAGTTACAATGTGATCTTTTGAATATAATTAAATATAAACATATTAGTGATCCAAAATGTTTGGAAAATGTTTTTATTTTATAAGGTTAGGTTTATATATAGTATGGTTGTTTTATCTAAAATTTATTTAAACTCTTATTATTTTAATTAAAAAAATTATTAATGAATAGAAATTATTAAAAATTGATGAGGCTAAATAATTTTTGCAGTTTCAACTTGAAATTTTTTAAATTTTTTACCATTTTAAAAAGGTCACCCCCTTTAAAAATAATATAAAATCAATAAAACAAAATTTACTACCATTAAAAAGAAAAAATTAATGTAAAGTAGACATCCAGTTATGTGTATTTTATTTTAAAATTTTGCAGTTATTCGTTCAGTTTTTAAAAAGTTATTTCAATATAAAGGAAAACTAAAAATATCAACATAATTAACTGTAATTTATTGAATTATTTCTCTTTATTATTAAGACCAAAGGAAATTATTCAAAATTATGGCCCTGAAAACTCTAATATGATATGTTTTGTGAATTTTTAACATATTGTTGAGCAATGTTAGTTGGTAAGAGCGGAGTAATCGCGTATATGAATATAAAAACTTGGTACAATTCATAAATGGCTAAAAATATGCTCAGATCTAGTGTAAACCACAATTAAAATTTTCTATTCATTATCGAACAGGTCCGGTCGACCTGCAAGACAATCTGAAAATATATGTACACAGTAAATAACAATACTTGACCCTTAATTTTTTTATTATACTTTGCACAAAATTTTTTAAGCATTTATAGTGGATAAGATTACATATAATTGTAAATATTTTTTTTGGATTCTGAATTTCTATGCCTATAGTATTAAATAAAAAAAAACCCAGCACAGGGGGGTCGCGGCACAGTGGTGACGTGGCATAG
>NW_026099573.1:29852978-29853653 GCF_025091365.1 Daktulosphaira vitifoliae
GAAGACCAAAAAAGAGATGGAGGGATGCTATTGAATGCGATTTGAGGACAGCTGATGTGAGCGTAGAAGATGTGGGAGATCGTGTCAAGTGGAAACTTAGGATAAGGGTGACCGACCCCAAATAGTTGGGATTAAGGCAAAGAAAAAGATAAAGATTACCAGAAATTCCAGTGGCAATTGGTATAATATGATTGTTGTTAGAAATGTACAATTTAGCGTTTAGTTGGCTTTAGACAATATAGCGTCAAATCAATTACCTACTCTATCGGTTGTATCTCAATATACACTACACTTTAATGATACAATAAATAAATAAACTCACACATACACACATATGCATTTATAACATTGTGTCTAATGTAATTATAACATGATAAAAAGTAACCGTAAAATGAAAAAAATGGAATATAAATTTTATTACTCATATTAAATGTAATGTAACTCGAAAAATATTTGTTTAAATGAAAAAATATAAGATTATATTTTTATTTATANATAACTCGAAAAATATTTGTTTAAATGAAAAAATATAAGATACATTTTTTGTTTAAAATTGTCTTTTAAACAACTTTTGTACGAAACTTTTTTTTGGGTGTTAAATATTTTTTGAGAAAGTTAAAAAAGCTCATATTTTGAACTTTTGCGAGGCTGTAAAAAAAAAGCTCAATTACAATC
>NW_026099573.1:29853753-29856054 GCF_025091365.1 Daktulosphaira vitifoliae
AAGTTAATTTTTTGTGAAAAAGTTGTCATTTTAAATCCCCCCCTGTGGGCAGGTTAAGTGTCAGATTTACAAAAAAAATATCAAGCATCTATATAAAAAAAAATTATATTCATACGTTCATTTTTGAAAAAGTTACGGCAGTTTTTAGTAAAAAAAATTTCGAAAATTAGCAATTTTTAAATTTGTAATTTTTAAATTTGTAATTTTTTTGGAGGTTTCCCCCATTTACGGGGAACGAGGGAAATTTTTTTCAATTTTGAAGGGTAATGTCTTCGACTAGATACGATTTGTGATCTTTTGACGTATCATTGAAAGAAATCCGTTCAGTGAGAGCTGAGAAAAAGTGGTAACAGACACAAAAAAAAAAAACACATCATAGTAAAACCAATACCTTCTCAGCTTCGCATCGAAGCTAAAATAGTCAAAAGTCTTTGACTATTCTAGCTCTAATTTTCAACAATCTAACATTAGTCAACTTTATATATTTTCTATAAAGTCTTTCAAATGAGATTGAGAAAAAATACTCCATCAGTTTGAATGAAACTTGAGGTACAGATTATTTTATTAAATATACTAAAGATAGCTCCTAATATATTACACATTACACCCAATCTATTATAAGTAAATACTTAGGTATTATCCTGGTGGTTCATTTGTTCTACAATGTCCATGTAAATTCAATACAGGGAATATAAGAAACATATTTTTTTATATTGTGTAATATATGTACAATATAGGAAATCAATCTCATATTTTAGGGTCCATAAAACACAAATCTCTTAATTATAAGGATATTCCATGCTTAAAAGTATTGCATTGTTCATTATTAAATTATCACTTGAACTTAACAAATTTTTTTATATTCTGGTCAATTATATATAATTAATAAGTGAGAGCAGGTTCAAAAAAAAAAATCTTCGTTATTATACTTTTAAAACTAGGTTGTTGAATCTTAATACTGATGAAATCGCGGATTTAGTGGGTATAAAGTTACCTAAATCAAAAGACTAGTTTTTTGATGTTACATTTGTTTATAAAATCATTATTGGAATAATCAAAAGCCATGAAATACTACAAATTGTAATTTTAAAGTAGCCACCTTAATTCTAAATTTAATCCCTTTTTACTCTATTTCAGTTCAATAAAAAATGTCACTAATAGTCCGACGTGCCCCTTGCCAACAATATATAACCCAATAAATAATTTCGTTTTCTTTAATTCTTGTACACTTATACAATTTATACATATAATTTAAAATAAATATTATCAAAGTCCTTTAGTTATTAAGTACTTTGCTATTTTGTTGTAATTTTAGTTGTTCTCCTAAAGGGTGTAAAATTTATATAAATAATTTTTTTCAGATTATTATTACTATTATATTGTGATATATTAAACCAAATAATTTTTATTCTTATATAGAGATATAAAAATAAAAAATTGTCAATAGTTAACAAGAAAATAAATGTCTGATCTTTTGATGATTCACTTTGTAGTCACTGTAAAACGTGTAACAAATGAAAACTGTATAACGGCAGTAATTTGTCTGCTAATAAATGTGTGTTTAATGAAACATAAAAAAAAACCTAGCACAGGGGGGTCGCGACACAGTGGTGACGTGGCATAGTTAGATCAAGTATTATGATATCTGACAGTGATTAAAATCATTATCAAAAAAAAAAAAAAAAAGGCTTCGATGCAAATCTTTAGATAGGGTTTAATTTTAAAAAATTGGTTATTCCAAAAGCTACATGATCTGCTAGTTCCTTATTAATATCCTAATTAAGATAAAGTATGTCGAATGAAAAAGGGATTATTAAAAAATATTTCTCATAAAAAAATAATGTTGATCCATAAACTTTTCAATATGTCATAGCATTATAAAGTTAAAAATGTAAAAAATAAAATCGAGAATGTTCACACAAAAATAGCATTCGGTAGCCATTTTCACCACGAAGACAAGTCCAGAAGTCAAATATATTTTTTTCCATAATAAAGTACATTACATTAGCTTTAATTTAAGATATATTTAAAAGTGTCAGACTTTCCGAAACACTTTCAATATTTAAGTTGAAAAAGTAAATTTTTTATGAAAGTTGTCGTTTTAAATCCCCCCTATGGGCAAGTAAAGGATCTGATTTATAAAAAATATATACCATATGATAGGTAAACATATCAAGCATCTATAAAAATAATGTCTTCGACTAGATAGGATTTGTGATCTTTTGACATATCGTTGAAAGAAATACGTTCGGTGAGAGCTGAGAAAAAGTGGTAACAGACACAAAAAAAAAAAAAAAAAAA
>NW_026099573.1:29856082-29893328 GCF_025091365.1 Daktulosphaira vitifoliae
AAAAAAAAAAAAAAAAACACATCATAGTAAAACCAATAACTTCTCAGCTTCGCATTGAAGCTAATAATCTAATATACAGAATGATACTATCATCCTATTAAGTTTACCATAAAACACTCATTTACTCGCAAAATAAATACAATATTGGAAAAATAATTTTTGATTTTTTTAGTTACATATAATTCTTGATTTATCAGCCAATAATTACTATTTAGAATCCTCAATAACTTAAAAGGGTATCAACTTCTTTTAAATGCCAACATCCATATCAAAGTATCTTACAAAATAGCAAATAATCTAATTAAGAAAATACATGGTCGATAACAACATTTGGACCTGTACTTTGGATGTTATTATCATTTTTATAGTTCTCATCCAGTCATTTATTTAATTCGTTAATAACTTCTGAAATACTAGTCTAAAAGTTATTATCAACCAGCCATTTTCTTAATTAGATTATTCCTTATTTTATAAGCTAGTTAAATATGTATGCTGTTGTTCAAAAAATAAAGTTGAAACCACTGTAAGTTATGAAGAATGATTTAAAAAGTAGTTATTAGCTGATAAATTAAGAATTATACGTACCTAAAATAAATCAAATTGTTTTCCAATATTGTATCCATTTAGTGAATAATCGAGTGATTTATAATAAACCAATCATTCAGTATAAAGTCTATATGCTTTTAATCACAGATCTCTAATAATGTTATGTGATATAAGCTGCATTAAGATACAAAACAATAGAATATGGGTTTTGTAAAGTGAATTAATATGTTCCAAAAAACACTTAAAAAAGTTTAGTGTTATTTTAGATTTTATAGATTCGTAATCTTGAATTATAATAGGGTAATAATAATGAATACGAGTTCAGGTTGATAACAATAGTATACTCATTTAATGAAATTAAAATCACTTTAATCGGATGGAATTTATTATTCTGTAACTATAATGATATTTAAATATTTTATTTTTTTTTTATCATAAAATGTCAAACCAGCTGCATTTTATTTTATTTAAAAATTTTTATTTAAATTCATTTATCAATGTTGAGTACATGAAAATAAAGTTATAATATAAAAATGTAGCGATATTTAATTTAATTGATTCTTGCAACAATTCATTTGTCCACAATTGGGATTGTCACCTATTTTATTTCTCAATTCTCCCCGTAACGAAGATATGAACTCTAAAGGAATTTTTTTAATAGTCTCATTGTTGTGTTCCATATTAGTATTTCGTTTCAGCGGTAAAATCTTTGTATCAATGACACTGTCTGGAAGTTCATGATCTTCAGGGTTTCCAGTATTACATGAATCAGGTGGTTTATACATACTTTGATCGTCTAAACTATGAACGTGAACTGTCTCTGAATTTTCATATTCAGTAATTGACGAGTGTGTAAGATTTTTTTCGTTTTTAAATAGATTATCTAGATAAATATCAGCATTTTTTAAGCATAAGCATTCATCATTCCTGATACCATTTGTTTGATCTTCTAACATTTCCAAGCGCCCTTGAAAACACTAAAAGCATATTTTTCTTAATAATTGTTCTATATTAATTACTAGCAGTTGGAAGTTGCGTACTACTGTAGTACGCTAATTTGTGTTTTAGTTTTCCAGTAGCGAAAATACTTTAGTACTCGCTACGATTTATCACAATTATTTATACTTAGGTTAATGTTATTTAAAAAGAAAATTAATTGTAATCAAAACGGTGATTATATTATTATATATATATATATATTTTTTTTTTTGTGTCTGTTACCACTCTTTCTCAGCTCTCACCGAACTGATTTCTTTCAACAATACGTCAAAAGATCACAAATCGTATCTAGTCAAAGACATTATCCTCAAAAATTGAAAAATTTCCTTCGTTCCCCGTAAATGGGGGAAACCTCCAAAATTATCATAATTATAAATATCATTATGATTGATTCAACTATGCCGCGTTAGCATTGTGCCACGACCCCACTGTGCTGGGTTTTTATATTATGATGGTCAAAATTAGAATTACAAATTAAAAAAAATTGTATTTTATATAAGCATTCATTTAAGATATATATAAAAGTATCAGACTTTTCGGAACAATTTCAAAAGTTAAGTTGAAAAAGTTCTACTTGCTATATGCATTTTTCAGATTTGAACCACCCCCCTGTATATTGGAAAATGGTCCGAATAAAAAAAAAAAATGTTGAATGAAAGATGTTTATTAATACTACTTCTCATGAAAAAATTGTATTGATCCATACATTTTTGAAAAGGTTATAGCATTTTAAAGTAAAAAATTAAAAATATAAAATCGAGAATTTTCACAGAAAAATAGCATTTGGTAGCCATTTTCAAGACAAATAATGTCTTCGACTAGATACAATTTGTGATCTTTTGACGTATCATTAAAAGAAATCCGTTCGGCGAAAGCTGAGAAAATGTGGTAACAAACACAAAAAAAAAAAACAAGTTATAGTAAAACCAATATCTTCTCAGCTTCCCATCAATGCTAAAAAACTAAAAGATATTAATTACATTTTTAAAAATTAATAGTCTATGTTAAATTATAAAATAATTTATATAGTAGGTTTAGCATCTACCTAGGTTTATTTATTTAGAATCTTTGTTAGTAAAATTTTCCAATATATATATATTAGTTAGGGTAACATTACCAGTGAATGAACACTGCTACTAAACGACTGTGTTTTTAAATAAAAATTTGTCTGATTTTTTTGTAATAATATATAGTTTGTAGTTTTTATTACAATGAAAATATCTATAATGAATTACCTTTGCAGTATTAAAAAATGTGATGCAATATCATCAATCATTTACTAGAAAATTCTAATTTTAATCAATAATATAAAAATCTTTATAACTATTATAAACATTTTTGCATAATTATTGTAAATAATTTATCAAAAAATAAATATTTATTAAATTTTTGAGTGTGATATTGAGATATAAATTAATAAAGAAATATAAACGATAAAAAACTGTTTATTCACTAGTGGAGTCACCTTATGTTTTCTTTCATTTAGAATGTTGGACTAATATTATTTATATATAATATTAATACAAATTTTTAAATATTTATCATTTAGTAGAAGTAACATTATAACTTCTTTAGGAAAATGGACCATGAAACACTCAGCCTTGTCTACCTTTGATAGCTCCACTGCCCTATAGTAATATTTAGAAAACAAAGAATATACATTTTTTTAGGAGAAATATGTTCAATAAATGTAACGCAAAAATTATATCTTTTAAAAGGAACGTATATAATAGCATTTCTACTTTTTCAATAAATAGTGGTTATATATTTTTTTTTCATATAGCGGTTATGGTAACGCAATATTTGAATGTAGCGATTTTCAATAACTATTCAAATCTTTCGTTATTTACCTCAGCAGCTATTTGATGTTTACACGGAGGTACCGAAGCTTGTTTTTTACGTAACTTTTGTCTATTACAGGGAGTCTTTGAACCAATACAACAAGGTAAGTTTAATCCCCATTTCATTGATTTTGACATTTTTTTTGTATCATTACCTCCTTTAGATTTCATTATAGTGCATTTACTTTTATCCATATTATGACCAATAGCATTTTGCTGTCTTTTTACTACTTTAAGAGTTTTATCAAGTTTTTTTTCTAGTGATTCTACTTTTTTACGTTCAAAATTATACGATTTCCTAAAAAAATAAATTTTAATTTTTTTAATTTGGTTTTATAGTGAAATGCAATATGATTTATATGAATAATATGCATTTATAAATTTTGTTTAATTCATATTAAAGGGCGCCAGTGTGTATAACTTTGTCATAGGATTATATAATAATGTAGATATATTTATGTTTTAGAAAAATATCAACTTCTTAATTCTCTTCAAAACTATAAAATTGAAAAAATACGTTACTTAGTTTACAAGTCAATTAAAAAAAGTTGTATTGGCTGATAATGTGTTTGGATTAACTAACAAAATTTATAAATGTATATAATTCATAGCACTGACACCACATATAAATAGGAATTGGGGACATTGTACATTTATACATTTTATTTTAGATGTTTTTAAGACATTAGAGAATATGAAAATGTATTATTAGCAGTATATACTAATTTATAGTACCTAAAGAAATGTTTTTTTGGGTAGTAATGCTTCACGTCATCTTCTTGACGTCATATTCTTAAAATGTATTGTGAAGTTTTAATAAAAAACATTATGAATGTCTACTTATAAATCTAATCTTACCTATAAAAATCCATATGTTCTACTAATGAATTAATTTTTTTAATATTTGTCGATTCATTTTTTTTCATTTCTTCAATTTGTTTTTTGTACTCATTCATGCGCTCCATTAAGGTCAAAAATTTGTTTTGTTCGTATTCAATCATTTTTTCTTGCTTTTCATTAATTTCCTTCAATTCCTTTAATTTTTCACAAAGTTGTTTTTCTACGTAAAATATAAATCGTAATTTTAGAGAATGAAAATAAAAAAATTAATATCATAGAATATTAATAGACTATTTTTATTTAATATAATTTCAAAAAATATATTGCTTATAACATAGAAGACGGTAAAACTCATTCAGCACAGTGTTATGGAATGGAATCCTTAAACTTACGCACATAGACACTGCTCCTAGCTAAGTTTTAATATAGTTTTACCTAGGGTTACTTTAAACTTACATACCATTAGTTTTAGATGCTTTCAAGTCTTTTTCTAAATATGACATGTTAGTTTCAAAAGAACCTAACTGAGCATTAAGCTCATCCTCTCTTTTTTTATATTTGGCTTTCATTTCCATGTCCATTTCAAAATGTCTTTGTTCGCATTCATGTATTGATTTTTTTGTTGCTTTCTCTTGTTCACAAACAAATTTTTTCAATTCATTTAACTCACATTCAAGTTTTTGTCGTGCTATATAGTTAGCCGCACAAGTATTTTCCGTTTGAGAACATGTATCATTTAAGCTACTGCAATTTTTTTGTTTACATTTTAGATATTCAATTGGGCATTTGTCTACTTCTTCAGTAGAATATTTAGAATATATATCATTTTTAAATGATATATTACTGTCTGTTTCAGTTGACTCATCAGCTGAACTATTTGTTGTCTGGATGCCAATTGAAGAAGTTTTAATTTCTATGTTTTTTTTTGAAGTATTATTGCATTTTTCTAAACTGCTATCATTTATTTTATTTTGAGGTGTCTCTGGATTGTTACACTTGCAAATATTGTTCATTGATGCTTTAGATAATCTTTTATTTTCTTCTATAAGTCTAAAAAACATCAAATTTTTATTTTTATTTAAATTAACAATATAAGACTTTTAATAAAAAATATTATTAAACAATTAATAAAATACTTTGAGAACCATTTCTGTCATTTAGTGGAACACAGGAGAAAGGTAAGCGTTGTAAACTAAGGCTTTAGGCTTAGTTTATAAGAAACTAAAATTACTCAGTGCTTTATTGTTAAAAAATAAAAATAGGGAGACAGTTGTATAAAATTTTTAGTTTTTTAAATATTTTTAAACTAAAAGTTTTGATTTCAACATATATTTATAGATAATGTTATGTTTAATAAATAAAAACAGCGCAATTTAGTAAGAATACCTATCATTTTCTTTTATTAAATAATGGTTTTTTCATGTATATGTTTTTATAAAAAAATTTTTTTTTAGATTAAAATTTAATTTATTTTTATAAACAATTGTTAATATTAAGTTTATTGTAAGAAAACTTTATTCTTAAAGGTAGATTTTGGGAGTAAATACTGAAAGTTAAATAGAAACCTATTATTTTTTTTATTTTTTTTTACTATTAAATGTAGAATGGCCAAATTAAAATGTTGAATGGTTAATAACTAGTATTGTAATATTACTTTTTTAGTTTTTATAATTTTTAGTGACATGCGAGTGAGGTACATAACACAGAAGAATTATTATCTGTTCTTTATTTAAAAAAAAGTGTCACCAAACACTAGTTCACTCCTTACCTTTGTAAATCTTTAAATATTAATATCTCAAAATGTAATATTATTATACAACTATTTATCAACTAATCAACATTTCATTTAGACTAGTTCCAATTTAATAGTAAAAAAAAAAATTGGTTCCTATGTAATTATTTTAAATGTTACTTTTTAAAATCATCCTTTGAAATAATTTTTTCTCCCAATAAAATGAATAATTAAAATTATTAATAAAAATAAATCAAAAATTTAAACTGTATAATATATATTGTTAAATGTTTAATAGAAATTTTTTTCCATTTGAAACAATAATATGCATTTGGTTTAAGGTAATTATTCGTATATCCACATCTATCTAAATGTGTATTTTTATATTTAATAAATCGTAGCTTCATGTTTTATTAAAAAAATTGTAAATTATTTAAAATTGAAGAAAATTTTTAAGGAATAATTTGTAGTTATTTTTCTTATAAAGTTAAGCGACTCCAGGTAATTTTTAAAAATCAAAAAATGAGGTTGTCCAAGGAAACTAAAGTACTTGAATGAAATAAATAATTCAACTATTGTACTAGTATTCTAGAAGTTATTAATACTTATATATCTAGGTGGGAGTAGTAGTAATGCTGAGAAATGTCTAATAATAAAAATAGTAGTAACCACTTCTTACCTTCAGTCATTACTTTAAATTGTTAATAACTTCTGAAATTCTGGTACAAAAATATTTTTTAACAGTCATTTTCTTAATTACATAGTTTTAGCTTCGATGCAAAGCTGAGAAGGTATTGGTTTTACTAAGATGTGTTTTTTTTTTTGTGCCTGTTACCACTTTTTCTCAGCTTTCACCGAAACGATTTCTTTCAATGATACGTCAAAAGATCACAAATCGTATCTAGTTGCAGACATTATCCTCAAAAATTGAAAAAAATTCCTTCGTTCCCCGTAAATGGGGGAAACCTCCAAAAAAATTACAAATTTAAAAATAGCTAATTTTCGAAATTTTTTCAATTTTTTTTACTTAAAATTGCCATAACTTTTTTAAAAATAACCGAATCAATATAATTTTTTTTATATAGATGCATGATATTATTACCTTTCATTTGATATATTTTTTTTTGTGACCCTTTCCTTGCCTACAGGGAGGGATTTAAAATGACAACTTTTTCACAAAAAATTAATTTTTTCAACTTGACTTTTGAAAATGTTCCGGAAAGTCTGACACTTTTATATATATATCTTAAATTAAAGCTAATGTAATTTACTTTATTATGCAAAAAAAAAAATTTCGGACTTTATTTTGTCTTCTCGGTGAAAATGGCTACCGAATGCTATTATTGTGTGAAAATTCTCGATTTTATTTTTTACATTTTTAACTTTATAATGCTATGACATATTGAAAAGTGTATGGATCAACATTATTTTTTTATGAGAAATAATATTTTTTAATAATCCCTTTTTCATTCGACATACTTTATCTTAATTAGGATATTAATAATGAACTAGCAGATCATGTAGCTTTTGGAATAATCCACCAATTTTTTAAAATTAAACACTATCTAAAGATTTGCATCGAAGCGTTTTTTTTTTTATAGTGATTTTAATCACTGTCAGATATCATTATACTTGATCCATCTATGCTACGTCACCACTGTGCCGCGACCCCCCTGTGCTGGGTTTTTTTTTTAATAAAGTAGTTAAATATTTAGATTGTTTTTTATAAAATAAAGTTAACATTCTTAAAAGTCATAAGGGATGGTAATAAATATATTTTACAACAGATAAATAGAAAATATTATGCAACTAATAAAATCCAAAGAAAGTTCACAAAAAAGTAATTACTCTAAGAAAAATTGAGCGGATAGCATTAAAAGTAATATTTTATGCTTAAAATAATGTATTCTGGTAATTATATTAGTAATTTATATCACCTGTTCTTCTCGTGTAGTTTCGTATCTTGTTTTTTCTGTTCACATGAAATATTTTCTGTTGTATTATTTTTGTTTTTATCACAATTTTGCCACTGATCAATTTTTTCATGATTTTTTGTTTTATTTTTTATATTACACATTTCTGTTTTTAAATGTTTTTTAATTTCACACAATTCTTCGTTACACTTGTCTTTTACAGCAGTTTCATTACAAATTTGTTTTTTATATTCTAGAATTTGTTTTTCTGTACATGTAAGCTTCTCTATTTTAGCGTTTAGATCTTTTCTATAACAGCACATTTCTATCTCTGTGCTTTTTATTATCTCATTTAGTTGACTTATAGTTTCTTTAGCTTTTATGAGATCTTTACGCACACATGTTTCATTATTTTTTGCACATGAAAGTAAATTATTCAATTCTTCTATTTCACATTTCAGTTTACAGTTTTCATTCACTATTGACTCAAGTTTATTCTTCAACTCAATATTATCTTTTTTTAATTGTTCCTCTAATTGTTGTCTACCTTCCATATCATTGTTCAGTGAAATACTTTGTCGTTTCCATTTATCATTTTCTTTATTAGCATTACTCAGTTGCTTATTCAAATCATCAACATTTATTTGAGATTCTGATAATTCTAGTTCTGATATTGCAATTTGTTTTTTAAGTTTTTCACAATCTCTTTTGTAATTCATTAATTCTTTTTCCAAATTTTCTGATGCATTAATTAATTTTTCTATACGACAGCTATTTTGTTCGTTTAACAAACGTTCTTTATTTAAATTTTCTTCTGCTTTAGAGAGTTCTAAATTTTTTTTTTCAATGTCTAACTTTAAGCTATTTAAAATATTTTCGAATTTATCGAAGTTATTTTTGATTGTGCACTCTAATTCTTTGTTTTTATTATTAAGTTTGTCAATTTCATCTTCATGTAATAAAATTTTACTTCCTAATCCATTAATTATATTATTTTGATATAATAACTTTTTATCTAATTGTGTTATTTCATTTGTTTTGGCTGTATTTTCTATTTTTTCACGATTTAAATCACTTTCTATATTTTTGAACTGTTTCATCAGCAGTTCAAAATCTGTAGTTAGTTTAGTGTTCTGAGACTCTTGTTTCCTTAACATTTTTTCTATATTATCATAGTCATATTCCATTTGTTGTTTTGATTTTATATAAAAATCTATTGCTTCATTTTTTTCATTAATTTCTTTTGTTAAAGACCTAGTTTCTTCTACTCTCATATTTAAACAGTATTTTATATTTACTAATTCATCTTCGCGTTTTTCGCAAGTTTTTAATAAATTCTCATATTCGCATTTCATTTGCTCTAATTCACATTTTATTCTTTTTATATCCATATCTTTAAAACTCTTTTCTGTAATAATTTTCTTTAGTTCATCTGCTAAATTAGTTAAATCATCTTGCTTTGCTTTTTGTTCACATTCTAACCTCATTATATACTCTGCCCTTTTCTTTAATTCTATAACAAGTTCATAAAGATCTTTTTCATAGCGACATATAAGATCAGATTGGGAATTAATTTTAGAAGTCAAATGTTGAATTGTATCTTTTGCTGTTAATAATAGCTCTTTTGTTAAGCCACTAGGATCATTAGAGTCACATACAGTTTCAATAGTACAAATTAACTCAGAAACATCTCCACAACCATTGTGTGATTTATCATTTTGAGTTGTGTTACAAAACCTTTCGTTTCTAATTTCTCTGTTTAAATTATTATCTTCTGCCAACAAACAAATTAAATGTGTTGTAATTTCCTTCAATTTTTCTAATTTGCATCGATTTTGAAAACCAGTTTCATGACTACAAATACTGGTAATTTCATTTTTGATCTGTAATAAATTATGTCTGATTTGCTCCTAAAATAATGTTAACATAACCCTGATAACATTTCATAAAAGTATTATATTTTAAAATTTCATTATGTTATCATTCATTTTTTTAGCTAAAAAGGTATTAATTGTCCCATGGTGTGTATATTTTGTTGTCTCTCTCTACTTGCGCTCTATTCTTACCGGATGAAAATGATTGTTCAAAAGACTAAAATATCTGAATAATATCTAGTACAATTATAAAGAAATATAACTTGTCTTTTGAAAAACTATATTATAATAAAATTTAAATTACTATTTATAGAAACAATTATCTTTTAATATTTTTTGGAAAACTCGATAAAAACCTAAGTACTAAATAATTTTGAACAAAATAGAAAATTATCTCAGAAATTTTTCATCATCATTTTTTTGAATGCTCTAAAAGAACCGCAATATTTTTATCTTCATCTAATAGGATAATTAGTAATCCTTTTTATTGTAGCCTCATCTTGTTAGTTTAGAAATTACACCATTGTAAGTTATTAAATTTAATTGGATATTTAGAATAATTGAGGAAATATTAATCAGACACTTTTTTTTATAAAATAAATAAATTAAGTTAGAGAAAAATGTTCATCATTCCACATTTAATAAATAAATTTTAATTATAATAACACAAGAATACAGACAATTTCTTGTTTAGAATTTTTACATTAATTTCGACATTGATTCCAAATATGGGTTCATATTATTTCTGTCACATCTAGTTTTTGAGTTAATGACTAATTAGTATGCTCAAAAGTATTAATACAATGCCCTATTTATCGTTACAAAATATATAAGATAGTATTATATCATTACATCAATTACTTTAAATTAAAACAATACTATAAATAAATTTGTATATTTTTGTAGGAAATTATTGCCAGTATTTGTGTATGAATTTTTATGTTTTTCCTGTTGTTTTAGTATTATTAGCAATTTTTTCGCTTAATATTTTTTCAAAAAACACAAAGTTAATATTTTTTAAATCACTATAAAATTATCTTTTTTCTGTTGAAATTGTTATGAATGTAAGTTGAACAAAAAAAAAGTTGTACAATAAAATTCAATTTTTTTTTTTAATAACATTTAAACTCAACTTTAAAGATTCAAATAATTAGGTAAACTTAATGGAGCAGTTCCAAATTTAAACAACTTTTATTAAACATCATGAAATAATTGTATGAAAATCAAAAACAATATTATGTTATTTTGTGATGATTTTATTGGGTAAACATCACTTAATTACTAATTAGTTATTATCTCAAAAACTTGAAGTGAAATAAAAAATCTGAAACCAGATTCTATAAATTAAAAATTATTTTATAGTTTGTTGTTCTGTGCAATTGTAATTATTTACATAAAAAATCAAACAGGATTTTCGTCGTTTTATTTTTAACTGTTGACAGTAAAATGATTTATAAATTGAAATTATATTCCCTTTTTAAAAGTGTTAAGATAAATCCAGTAGCTTTAGTCAATCAGTAAGTTGGTTGACTTATATGAAAAGATAACGTACAAAATAAACAACAGTCAACCGTTACTATGCATATTGTACTCTGTGCAACTTAATAATTATATAGAAGTCAGAGAAATAATTTAACAGTGGATTTTTTATGGGTTTTTCATGTCTGTACTCAAAGATATTAAAAAGACAAACAGTAATTCTATGATCATTCTAACCCTATTTTCTGATAGGGTTAGATAAAAATAGATTTCACCAATGTTTTCCTGAAAACTATAAAAAAACCCTGCACAGTGGGAATGCGGTTAACTGCGACACAGTACCGTGTTTTTCTCACATCACGTTATCAACCTAAATAAAAGTGTATCGGGATTTGAATCAAAAGTGCACGATGGCCTAGTTGGAAAATTTGTTTCTACGAAGCTTTTGGTTCTAATCCCGTACCGAGCTTTTTTTTTTTACATGATTTCCGATACACTTTCTATAACTAGCCATCAATCCCCGGCGGCCGTGTTATCTTGTAAAAGTGTTGATAATATCTGACAGTGATTAAAATCTCTATTATAAAAAATGCTTTCATGTAAATTTGTATACAGTGTTTGATTTTTAAAAGGAAATATTTAATGTTTCCAATAGCAAGTCAGCTCTTATTTTATTAATTATATATTAATACAATTTTAAGATTTCTAAATATAATACACGAATAAATACTTAATATATCAATTAAATTTAGTATGAAATTAATATTCAGTAACTATGACTTTGACACGGTACCGCACACTGCTTTTTGTTCAATCATGTTTTTCATCGTCCAGCTATTAATATGAAATTCGGTGTTCATGTATTTCCCCGCCCTTTACACTTTGACAAGGATACCGCCGACTTTGTATTGCTGATTATGTGTTTTATTTCATTTCAACGATCAATTTGACTGCTTTGCAACGCAAAAGAAAGTTACGAAAATCGCTTGTAACGGGATAACTAAAAGGATATCTATCATACATTATGGTGTGTCTACTATAATACTTATATACTATATATCTAATACTACTCAATGGTGAGCATAAACTAGTTAAAAAATTAAAGTTAAGTTATAAAGTTATTTTTTTTTTAAGTTTTTAACTTAACTAGTTAATTATTTTTCTAATAAACTTTTGTTGTTTCGATATTCGCAGGTACACAGAATTTATTATCAATGGTAATAAGGCACATTATTGTGAGTTTATAAATACACTATATAGCAATACAGAAAGTATATCTATAGATAATCATAATTGACAATAAACAATCCGTGATTGTAACAGCGACGTCCTATAGAAAACTAATTAGCTAACTGAATTTGTAATCCTTTGTATATTATACATATATAGGAAAAGATTTTCCCAAATTCTTAGATCTTAATGTGACCAGTGTGTCACATTCACACATAATTTTAAAGCAGATGACTGTGTCCTGTCAGTAGTTCAGTCAAAGTGCTTATCTGATCTCTAGTCATATTATTAAGATCCCTAGTAATAGACCGGGGGACTTGATAAACATTTTTGTCTAGATACCTCTAGATAACATCATATTGTCCTATGTTGTTATCTACATCAGTTTTTAGGTAGTACTTTGAGGAATTGTCCTGTCAGTTTCACCACTAGTNCAGATGACTGTGTCCTGTCAGTAGTTCAGTCAAAGTGCTTATCTGATCTCTAGTCATATTATTAAGATCCCTAGTAATTAAACATTTAAGCAATTTTAAACATCATATTGTCCTATGTTGTTATCTACATCAGTTTTTAGGTAGTACTTTGAGGAATTGTCCTGTCAGTTTCACCACTAGTTTTGATCTAACACAGGTATTTTCTGCACCTCTCTTCGCTGGAAAGTCTGCTTTTTCAATAAAAGTCATTATTGAACCTTTGCCTATGATGCAGATTTACTTGCGCGAATTGTATAATATTCTCATATTGACTGCCGCTAAGTTTTTTAATCACAAATTTAAGACCTTTGATCCTCGCATCCACTATTTCCAATGTGTCTTACTAATTGTGGTCTTTATCCGTTAGCATGACCTATTCGCTAGTAGACAGTTCAGTAATATTCCCCTTATTTACGTTTAAATTTTCAATTTCAATGATTCTTCTGCGAAGAGCCGTCAATTCACGTTCTTGTATCAAAAGGTTATCCGTAAAGCCGCTGTTCGTCACAAGATGATTGATTTGTGGTTTTCCATATGGACTGAATAGAGTGCGCTTGATCCCACAGAGGTGCCCAAAAGTCACTTTATCTTTGAGCTAACTACCCTGTGACAAGTTAACATCCTTTTCACTCTGAATGTCTGGATTAGAGGTTCCCATTTACTTTTAGCAAATAGGTATATACTAGGTAGGTACTATTCTGAACTAACCAAAGTCACGACTGACTTTAAAGCAGTGGTACATATTGCCATCCTCACTGAGTGAATTAGGGTTTACGAGGTTTTAAGCTCATGATTCTTGTGGATTACTCTACGGTTTTTTTTTGTGATAAGTCCATGCATAAAATTTCGATAAACGATAGCCATAGAGGTAATGAAATATCACTATGTGCAATACGTTGAAATCTATGCAATTAGCATTAGGATATATGAAATGAGATATACAACTTAATTATCCATGTTATATCCTAAATACAGATTTACATCTCAAAAAGCACCTATACTATAGGTCCTATAGCTACTTCTCAGCGATGAAACTCACATAGTAATACTAAAATATTACAACTCAATAAACACATATATGTGAGGTATAAATGCAATATAAAAATAAAAATTAAATAACATCCTGTAAATAGTAAATGTAATATTTTTGAGATGTGTGTAAATTTGACAGGCGTCAGGCATAAATTTTATGTCATATCTTTTTACCTTTGCTGATTGCGCATTCGCTCAAATATAATGTTTGTTATGACGTTATTTTTCTTCACTAAATATTAAATTATAAATGCTATTATTTATATTTTTAAATATAATTTGTTACAATAATTATTATTATTTAACATATAAAAATGTCAACGTTATTATACAGGGTGATTCATTAAGGATAAGATAATCATTTTCTCGGTAACTATTCAATTTTTTAAATTTTTGGTAAGGAAAATATTGTTTAATTCAAAAAACTCTATAATAATATGTAGTAAAATCATAATTTTTTTTATCCCTTCAAGGTTAAAAACATTTATTTGAATTTTTTTTAAATGGGAACCCCTATTTTGGATTTGTTATTATGATTTAAAATAAAAATACAAACAACTTTGCTCTTATAATTTTTTTTTCCGATCAATCGTTTATCTGTTACAGCTTGTTAAAGATAAATGATTTTGGACTAAATTTCTATTATTTTATTGTTTTAAATACATATATATATATATTATTGTAACTTAATTAATTCTGTATTTTAATAATGCACTGAATCATTTACTGTGACTTAAAAATAATTTAAAGTTGTTCAGATGTTATTTTATAAAATAACATTATCAATTAATTGTTATATCCTCTCTAATTATTAATGCTAACTGCTGTATTATTGGGATTAATTTATTGTATAATTATTAAACTATATAAATATAACATATTGCACTTATTTTAATAAATTATTGATAAAGATCTAGATCAGCGATACTCAACCTGCGGCCTGCGGGCTGCATGCGGCCCACCAATGGTTTTTATGCGGCCCAAACAGAACTCATTGAATGATAAAAAAATATACATTCAAAACTAATATTATAAGATATACAATAGGTATTATCAAAAAGATAATTTGTGTCGTACGCGGTTGCGATAAGTATGATTATTTTCGGAATTTTTACTATTAATAACGTTTTTGATGTATTTTATCTTATCTCTAAACTGGTCTTTGCTAGTATGTAAATACGCATTATGATTATAGAAGCAGTCACATTGTAGTTGTGTATTGGCGTATGTGTCGTATTTATTTTATTTGAATCATTAATTATATATATATATATATATATATTTGTTGTGACATTATGGTAGGGGTATCTTCGAAAAACAAACAAAAAATATCTGAAGAAAATAGAATTTTTCAAAACAGTTGGGAAGAAGAATATTTTGTTGTACCAAATAAAAAGGGTTCAGCTACTTGTTTAATCTGTCGAGAAAGTATTATATTTAAAAAATATAATATTATTCGTCACTATAATACAAAACACGAATCATTTAATAGTACTTAAAATCCCGGATCTTTGATAAGATATGAAAAATTAACTTTTTTCAAGAAGTCATTGCAACAACAGCAAAGTGTTATGTCAGTGGCGGTATCACAAGATGCAGCTGTCACAACTGCATCATACGAAATTTGTTACATACTCGGTAAGCATTTAAAACCATTTACTGACGCTAAAATAGTGAAAGAATGTTTTATAAATGTTTCCTCCTTACTATTTGATAGATTTAGCAATAAAAATCAAATAATATCGGAAATTAAAAAAATGCAGCTTTCTGATTCTACTTGCATTAAGCGCATAAAAAATATTGCTGAACACATTTATAACCATATTATTGAAGACTTAAAAAATTGTTGATTTTTTAGTTTAGCCTTTGATTTTTAGCACTGATATTTCAGCCACATCACAATGTTCTATTTTTATTAGATATTGTACTGAACAAAATTCTATTAATGAAGATTTTTTGAAATTCATTCCAATGAAAAATCAAACAAGAGGCATCGATTATCTCAATGTTATTAGTAATTTTCTTGACAACAATGATATTGATATTCAAAAATTGGTTTCTGTGTGCACCGACGGATGTCCATCGATGACCGGATGTGAAAAGGGGTTTCATTCCTTTATTGAAAAAAATATAATTTAACAAACACATTGTCTTTCCATTGTATTATTCACCAAGAAAACTTGGCAGCACGCATCTCTATTCAAGAAGTAGATTTATTTATTTCATCATAATGGATGATTACGCCTGTGAGGCAAGTAGTACAGATAATAACATAGAAAAAAAACAAATACAATATAAAAATAGTATATAGTAAAATTAACTTAATAATTAAATGATTATAAAAATTCTATAATACTAAATACGTTACAAACAAGTTAGCTAAAAAAGTGTATAATATTATGGTATTATGAATTAAACGTTTTACAACAAATAGACCATAATGATGTTGAAGAATCATGATAAAAATCAAAATTATTTATTTTATTACATAAATTCAACATTCGATTTACCGGAGCGTTTCTACTATAGTTTTGTGTATGAATAGATATATAAAACATTGGATAGGAACGGAGAGATACTTGAGGAACGTTCATCGGTATTAAGTTTAAAATTTCGGGACAATTGATTTTATTATTTAGTAGATTATAAATCCATATAACATCTAAACAATTTCTTCTACACAAAAGAGAATGCATTTTTAGATTTTCAAGTAACTTTTTATGATTAATTTCATTATTTTTAATTTTAGAAGAGATTACGTTTAAAAAACGATGTTGAATGGACTCAATCTTATTTATATCACTCTGCACATAAGGTGACCATATAATAGACCTATATTCCAAAATAGACCGTACTAGTGAAATATATAAGGTTTTCCAACATGTTATATTTTGAAATTCATTACAATTACGTTTTAAAAATCCTAGTGTCTTAGAAGCTTTATTACAAATATATGTAATATGTTTTGAGAATGTTAAGTCGCTAGATAAGAAAACACCTAAATCTTTCACATAGTAAACTACACTAAGATTGCAACCATCAATTACATATTGGTTATGAATAAAAGATTTAGATCTTGTGAATGTTATTTGTAAACATTTATTAACATTTATCTGTAATTTATTTTTTATTGACCATTCATAAAATTTATCTAATTCAGATTGTAATTTATCATAATCACTTAGTGATTGAATTTGAGCATATATCTTTAAGTCATCGGCAAATAATAAATACTTACAATGATTTAATACGTTACAAAGATCATTAATAAAAATTATAAATAAAAGAGGAGATAAATGCCCACCTTGTGGAACTCCAGATGTTGCAAGAATAACAGAGGACGATAATTCTTCTATTTTAACTATTTGTTTTCTATCATTTAGGTAAGAGGAAAACCATTTTAGCATTGGATTTCCTACTCCCAAAGCATTTAATTTATTAATCAATATTGAGTGGTCAACACTATCAAAAGCTTTTTTTAAATCGGTATAAATTGCATCTACACGACCACCTTTGACTGTTAATGATGGTATTTGCACTTGACGACGAGGCATGTCTANCATTAAATCTGTGTAATTAATAAATTTGTAACTGTGCATTTGAAAGGTCTAAATCCATGCTGATTATCTAACAGACTTGGACTTAAAAAGTATGTAAGTTTCGTTAATAATAATTTTTCAAATAATTTTGGTAAAACGCTTAATCTTGATATTGGTCGATAATTGCGTATATTTGATCTTAAACCAGATTTAAATACCGGATATATGTAACTAGTCTTCCAAATAGTTGGAAAAATACCTGATGATAAAGATAATGAAAATAGAAAATGAATTTGGCATGTTAGGGAGTAGCAACAATTCTTAAAAAAAATCTCCGGGACTTGGTCAGGACCAGCCGTTGTATTTACATGTAATTTTATAAGGCCATCAAAGACTTCAGACCTTGTGACTGTACATTTACTTAGATGGATATTATCTAAGACTATACTATTTAAAGAACCATTTACATTTTTATTAGGAGATAAATAAACTGATCCAAAATATTTATCAAACATATTAACTATATCATTTAGGTTATCAGAGTGTGTATTATCTAGATCTAATGTAGTTGGTAAGCGATTTATATTTTTACAATTTTTTATAAATGACCAAAAGTATTTAGGATTAGATACTAGACTATTTTGTATATTATGTAAATAGTTTGAATAACAACGTTTTGTAAGTGCTTTACATACAGCTCTCATTTCTGAAAACTTATTATAAAGTTCTGGTAAATTTTTACGTAATGAAAAACGTAGTAAAAATTGTGAATTACATACGAGCAAATGAATTAAATCACAGAAAATTTAAGTCTTTTAGAAGAAATGAACAGCAATTACAGTGACGTTCTTTTACATACTTCGGTGCGTTGGCTAAGTAGAGGTAAAGTACTGGAAAGGTTTTTTGCTTTACGGTTAGAAATTACTACATTTTTGCAAGAAAACAACAAATTTGATGAAATTAAAAATAATAATTGGTGGTGCCTTTTAGCTTATATGTGTGATATCACAGTAAAACTTAATGAAGTCAACCACGGTTTACAGGGTGACAATAAAATTATTTCGCAGATGGCAAATAAAGTTTTTGCTTTTGAAGAGGAACTAGAAATCTATCACAAGGAAATAGAGAACAAAATACTATAAATTTCCCTACCCTTTCCAAATTTATACAAGATGATATTATCATTTCTCAACCAAACAATATAATAATTTTAAATCATTTAGCTGCCTTATCCAATGAATTTAATAAAAGATTTCAGGACTTAAGAAGTGTGAAAAATTGCTTTTTACTTGTAGAAAATCCTTGGCATTTAGAAGTTACTAGTTTAACACAATTAGCTGCATTAATTGTATCTGATATTTCAAAAATATTTGATGAATTTAGTGAATTAAAAAATGATACAGATTTGGATGTTACTTTCAAAGAAAAAAGAGAAAAAAAACAATACATAGAATTTTGGAATTTAGTGCCAGGAAAATAAAAAACCATACAAAAATGTGCTCACTTTTTGTTAATAATGTTCACATCAACATATTTATGTGAAACTTCATATTCTAAAATGCAATATGCAAAGAATGTGTACAGATATCGGCTTACTGATTCACATCTTGACGACTTGTTAAGAGTAGCATGCAACAGAAAACCAGATATATCCAAAATAATAAATAATATATCTCAATATCAAAATTCATACTAGATTAAAATGATAACTTAATGTTTTACAATAAATTTTCAAATGTTGTATACATAATATATAAATGTATTTTTAGTTTTTTTTTTAATCTCCTTTCCGTTCATTTAACTTGCGGCCCGTGCAATATTTTAAAATATATTTTATGTGGCCCAAATAAAAAAAAGGTTGAGTATCGCTGGTCTAGATGGAGGGATACCAAGCTTTAAAATAAAATGGTACTAAAGATTGTGACACTTTCCTCAAAGTATAATACATATGATATATGTAATATATATGATTTTTTATCATTATTTTTCAATTTTAATATATATAGTTTACAATCTGTATTAATTAAAAATAATAAATACATTTGTTAATGTAAGTACAATGATAGGAAACACCATTTAAATTTTCAGTGTACCATTAAAATACATTATATAAGAATGAATACCATAATAACACAAGGTCTGATAACCATCACTTTTACTGATGTACTATACTTACAAATCATAAAATTTGTAATTTAGATATAATTATGGAACTAGGAATTGATGTTGCTTTTGGAATAATTCAACAATTCTTTTTAAAAATCAAACACTATCCATAGGCTCGCATCAGGTATATTTGTGATAGTGATTTTAATCATTATCACAAATTTCACTATCACTATCACAATTTTTTTTTTAGTTTTTTTTAACTTAACGATTTAAAATATATATATTGTTAATTTTTAACTAAATCTGACGTACTGTATCCAATATTAACTTAATGGGTTGATGTAAAAGTCTAATTTACTTGTTTTTCACCAGACTGCGTGTTTAAGAAACAGATTTGTGTGGTTAGATTTTTTATTTCATCCTCTTGATCAGCTACCAAACACTTAATTTCTTCTATTTTACATTGGTCATTCAATTTCTCTTTGAGAAATGTTTTAAGTTTGGACGATAATCTAATAATTGTCATTGAAAATATTTAATTACTTTTATTTCAATAATCATAATAATTTAACAACATAAATATACTGTCTATTTTCGACTTCAATTTTTTCAAAATTTTCAAGCTTTCTTTGAAGTTCTTCATTTTCTTCCAAAAGAGTCTTGTTTTTTTCGTGTAAATTATTATTTGTTTCTATTAGTTTATTGTATTTACTTAAACATTTTTCACTAATATTTGGCTCGCAAAGTAAAATAGGCTTTAATCAAAAATATACATTCTACTTAAAATAGTATTCAAAGTACACCTTAAGTATTAAAATTAAAAATTTATGTTTACTTACCCAAAAGGAGGCACAAGAATTATCATTTAAAAGACCATTATTTAGTTCGTAATTCATAATAAAATAAAGGGTTAAAAATTATTCAATAAGATAAAAATTTGATCCATGATTAAAATAATATTTTGTCTATACAAATCTGCCTATGATTTTTAGATAAATTATAAATTGTCATTGTCATCGTTATATTCCCAAATTATAAATATTTCATTGCTTGGAAACAATAATCATTTGATCGTTAAATTATAAAGTATAGAATTATAATACAATTTTGATAATTAATATCAATTTTAAAGAAAAATTGATTCTTTGAAATGGAATCTGGTTTATTAAATTGGTTGTTGGATGATGTTGAATCTTTAAGTCCTTCAACATTTATTGAAGAGCTAGAAGACAATAAAAAATATAGTTTTTCAAAGGATGATTTCACTCAAAATGAAGGTTGTAAGTCAGATGATAGTTTAAAATCGATCACAAGTTTTGCTATTATATCTGAAAGTAATACGGACGAAGAAAAAAATGATATTATAACCACTAAGAAACAAAATGAATTAGATGATACATCTTTGATTACAAATGAATCTTATACTGGAAAATCAGATGAACTATCAATTTTAAAGCATTACATTGATGCCGTTGATGAAGCAAAGCATAAAATATCTGAAATCGAACTTGTGTGGCCAGAGTTTAAACAAAAATATTTGTTTGACAAGTAATAATTATGTATAAATAGTAATTAATTAGATAGAAAATATTTTTAGTCATTTTTTTAAGTATTGAAACTACATTTGTTTAATTTTTTTCATACTTTTTTAGAGTAGTAAATTTAATGCAAAGTTATAATTTAATAAAGTTAGTGTAATATAAGAACAACTAGGATACTTAGGTGTTTGGCATTTTATAGTGTATGAAATTTTTAATCATCAGGAAAAGAAGTATCATTAATTTTATAAATTAGTGGGCTTATTAAAAATTAATTTTTGTAGTTATGACATTCCAGATTCCTACGTGAGTAATACAAATATTGAAAAAGTTGTACTGTTGTATGCAAATAATTATATTAAACAGTTCGAGACAAAATATCCTTATAGACGACAACTTCTCTTAGTTCACGAAAACGAATGTGGCTATCAAGTTGTTTATTAAAAAATTAAAAAACTTTTTAAGAATTTGAAATAAATCTATTTTTCTTAGAAATGTATTTGTACAACAATTAAACCATCAATATTGCCTTATAGTGATCTGTGCGATTTAAAATCTTGCAGCCAATTTATTGCTAATTATATGACTTATGTGCCATTAAGCAATCCTATTTTAGTGGTAATTTTTAAAAGTTTCTTTCATAGGTGGAAATTTGCGCAGGGTTGAGAGGGATCACAACTTAAAGTTTATAAAATTATATATATTGTTAATAAAAGCATTCTTTAGGGAAATATATCATCATCCTAAAAATTAAATTCTATTTCCGCCTATGGTTTTTTTTTATAATATTAGGTATACAAATGAATACCTAATAATCAAAAAACCTTTAACATGTGGATAATATTATTTATTTATTAATTTCTAGCCTAAACAAGTAAAATCCCCAGCTTTAGTGTTAAAAAATCAAACTGCGAATTGTTTTGAATTAGCAATATTGTTAGTTTCGTTTTTGATTGGACGTGGATACAATGCTTTTGTTGTTCAAGGTTATGCTACAGAAGAAACTTGCAACAATGATTTTAAAAATATTACCTTAGATCTTCCAAGTGATGAAGTTAATACAATTATTATTGTATTTTTCTAGTATTATATTGTAAAATTTTAGTATTTTGATAGAACCAATCAGAAGAAAATACTATTCTTGATGAGATGGATGACGAATATTCTATAGAACCACCAATTGATCTTTGCACTGATTTTGTTAAGACATTGATGAAAGATGATGATGATAATAATGATGTTGATTTATTAGAAATATATGAAGTAATCATAATATTTTTTCTTCAAAATTTATTAAATATACAGTATTTTTTTAAATTCTAACCAGGAAGATAATAAGTTTGTTTATGATCCATTGCATAGACAACGAGTCCATTGTTGGGTTATCATTTTACCTTTAAAGATTCAAAATAAGTATATTAGTAAAGAATTATTTTTTGTTGAGCCAAGTACAGGTAAAATTTGTAGTATTTCAAGTAGAAGTTATATTGGAATTGAAGCATTGTGGAATAATCAGAATTACTGGGTTAATTTACAACCTTTATATGGTGGATGTATGGTAGTGATTTTTAAATTATTTAGATATAGTTAGTAAATTAGTTTGTTGTATTTTAATATTTTTTTTTATTTTTAAGATAATTGTTCTATGGTGTGTTATAATGTAATATTAGTAGATAATTTTTATCAGTTATTTAGGGGTTGAGCCTAAATCTCGTCAACAGTATTCTAAGTGATTAACGGGGAATAGCTGACTTGGGTATATCTACCTTAGGTACTGAGGTTGTCTTTTTAATTTATATTCTCTTAGAGGAACTATTTAGGGTCAAACAACAATAATATATATATATATATATATATATATATAACAACCTTGGTTAACTACGATATAAACATTAATTAAGTAATTAATATTAAATATACAGTACAACATGCTGGACACCTAGAGATAATAATAATCCAAGGGAGCTGACGGCAACACACGCACACAATCTCAGTGGTAGCTAATTTAATTTAAAGTATAAAACAAAAGTAATAATCGCGATGATGGTAAAAAGTCAATTGGCCTTTGAGCCATTCGTATTATGGCACGGTGGCCATGAATTTCGAAAGTGATTATGTATGCAGTCTGCCCTTTTGTAGTAATACATGTGTCACTGTGTTAATTTTATAATCCTAGTAGTCGGTATAATAATGTTATAGGATATAATCATATATATATGTGATCGTATCAATCATGTAATAGTTTTATAGTAAATTTTGAATTTGCAGCAATATAACTATACATTAATGAACACTAAGTGCTGGGAACATTTTTTAATAGATGAACCTAAACATCTTCGTCGTGAACTCAATAAAGTAGATGACACAATCAAAGTAAATAAGCATTTATTTATGCCTAATTCATGGGTCACTGTTTTAAAAGTTCCTAGAAATAGTATGTTATTAATTATTAATTAAATAACGTTGAAAATACAATTAAATTATTTCATTATAAAATCATAGTGTATTTGATGATTTATCCATCTGGAAAAAAAATCATAATGTATTCCAATGCAGTTAAAGAATTATATGCTGATTATATAATGCCAGACGGACTAGTTGAAAGAATTACATACTATAAAAAAAAAGACCGAATACAGAAAATGTTTGTTAAAGAATTATACAAACATAGAGCGGATCTATTAATGCGCATCGATATAACATATACTGATAAAGGGAATGAAATCGTGGAATACTTCAGAAGTGGACGAAAAGATTGCTTAAAAAGTATTATATAATTCAAAAAACAATTTTTTATTATTTTTATACAATATTAATTTTTCTTATATTTTAGCGCACAAGTTTAATTCTTCTAAAAATAATATTGAAGACAAACGATTTTTAAGTTTTTACGATACGACTAGATTAGATTCATTAATAGAACTTAAAATGGACAAACTATTGGTTATAGCGAAGTTTAAAGAGAGGTTTGTATAATTGTTTTAATTTATTAGTTTTTACATTTTTTAAGACAATATAATATATTTTGTCTTCTTAGAATGAAAGTATTTTAACACATTTTATTTTTAATTAAATAAAAATAAATTAGTTATTAAAAAATAAATTATTTATTTAATAATTTAATAATTTAATATTATAATTTTTATGGAGAAATCATAAAAAATAATGAACTAAACGTATATTTCGTTACTTCTACGACAAAGATGTATAAAAATTAGAGGATTTGATGCAATACTTTTAAGTTTAATAATTTTAAGAGTAACAATCTTAAATAAAATGTTTTTATTAGCTAGTTGTGATCACAACTGTTAGTTCTGTTGATATTATTTTTCCGAAATTCTGTAACTTATCATTGTATTATTATTGTAATAGTGAGTTTTGTAGTTCGAACCGTTATGATTTAACATAATATTAATGAATGCTTTAACAAATGTACCAATTGTGTAGGAATTATTACTACTAAATTACGCGCTATATATAAAAAAATATATTGAATTTGTAATCCTTTGCATATTATACATGCATATTAGTTCAAAAAGTTGAAACTTTAAAGTCTTGTATCTAATATACAAATAAAGTTTTATTCGAAATTCTAAGCCATTTACTATTAAATTTAAACATTTTATTAAATTCATAATATGTGTTCCCTTTTCAAAAAACAAAGTTGACACCTTTACAAGGCATAATAAGGGATAAATTTAAAAAGTATTACATAATTAATAATTCGAGAATAATGTGTAACTAAAGATAATTAAAAAGAAAAATGTTTAAATTGTATTTAGTCTGTAAGTAATTGAGTGGGTTATGATAAAATAATCACTCTCTATATATATGTGTGTGTTCAAATTAGTCCTGTCTCTGGCAAAATAAATATCCCTTTAGGTTTGTAGGTTATTGATATTTTCTTTTTCAGGAAAAGATTTTCTCAAACTCTTAAATCTTAATGTAACCAGTGTGTCACATTCACACATAATTTTAAAGCAGATGACTGTGTCCTATCAGTAGTTCAGTCAAAGTGCTTATATAATCTCTAGTCATGTTATTAAGATCCCTAGTAATAGACCGGGGGACTTGATAAACATTTTTGTCTAGATACCTTTAGATAACACCATATTGTATAAATTTTAGCAAAATTAATGATATTTTTTTATAAAATGTTCTAGTTGATGAAATTGGTGGCACAAGAGACGGAAGAGTTTTTCCTTCGCGTATATTCTTACATTTAGTGCCCGGCATATCAAGTGGTGATAAATGAGTTGTGCTCCAATTTTTATCGGAATATTACCAAGGTTCATTCTGATCGAGGCAGGGTAACCCCCGGATATTGTTTGATATTAAAAAATTGAATAGTTGGACGATGGCAGCTTCGAAATCGTAGATGCTAAGTTTTTTATTATGATTGGATTTTGTTAGAAGAGTTAACAATTAGTTAATTTTTGTTCGGAGCAAATATAAGCCGAAAGCTTATCAGACTTACCGGTTTCCAAATGAAGGATAAAAATTTGCTAGCGACGCCCCTTGTCAGTCTGCGTGGGTGATAGAAGTCTGAATTGGCACAGTGAGCAAACACCGCATCATGTTCTCCAAAAAATTCTTGATTCGGCTGTTCACCATAATAAGTCAGATTGGCTAAATGAAAATTTTCCATGTGTCATGCTGTCAAGAAATAATTGGCAGTTTTTATTATTATAGGTTATTTTTTTTAAGTGTATTTTAAGAGATTGTATTGCAATTAATTTGTGGAGTAATCGGTTCTTCTTCGCGCCATCTATCTTTTAGGTTCGCGCCTACATTTGCGCACAATATGTCTAAAGAATATATAGAGTATTAGATAGCCTAGCAGAAATAATAGTATAAAGTACAATATTGTATTGTCATTGATTATTGTTTCGAATTTAATATTTTTTTTGCCTACGTCTTTATCTTCAATTAGTCATCCAATGATTTAAAAAATGTTCCTAGAGCATTTAAATTCGGTTGTATTGGTTGTATCGCAGGTTTTTTTTATAATCGGTGAGTATTTTATTTTGTTAAATTTATTTATAATATATCTTTGTTGCGAGGTGTTAAGCTATGGAACAAAATCAATCCGATATGATTTTGTTTTGAATGACCGTTATTGTAATATATCAGTTACAGTATGGATTTGAAAGCCTACGTTGATTGTCAAGAATCCGGCGGTGTTAATTTCTGCGGTATATGTGTTTAGGCCACAAATTATTGATTTGTTTATTACCTCGGTTGACAAATAGATCCAATTGTTTTTTGTCACAAGATTGATGTAAATGTGCGATTTTAAATGAAAATGTTTAATATTGCAGCTGTCTGGAATTTTTGAAAGGTTCGCAAACATTTTAGTTTCGCAATTGATTAGCATTTGCCTTTTGATTATATCGAGATACAAACATGTTGTTTGTACCTTGTTCGTATGACACGCGCTAATATCCCGTTCGGCGAACGGAATTATTGTATCCATAGAAATGACCAGATAATGATGTTCCGGCTCAATATACGTGAATTGATTATTGGCTATAATTATTAGAAGCGGAATTAAATGGTAAAAGTTATTACGAGATCTGTTAAATT
Source organism: Daktulosphaira vitifoliae (assembly GCF_025091365.1). Taxonomy (NCBI): domain Eukaryota; kingdom Metazoa; phylum Arthropoda; class Insecta; order Hemiptera; family Phylloxeridae; genus Daktulosphaira; species Daktulosphaira vitifoliae. The sequence continues at coordinate 29,882,814 of NW_026099573.1, forward strand.
TCAGAATATCTAGTCTGATATTAGATTATTGCCAATGAAGACCACAAAAAGTTTAATTAGTGCGATGAAATTTAATATATTTATAATAAATATTGTTTCGGTGGATAATTGCATATTTGACGGTAGTTCGGATTCAATTTGTTCGAGATGTTTTATTAACGTATTGGTATCTAATACATTTGCAAGAAGTTGATTTTGACGTGTTGCCGATATTGTAGTAGCAAGATCATTTGCTTCGAGATTGAATTCCGAGATAATTAACTTAAATATGGTAAAGTGTTCATTTAAAGCGCTTTAACAATTGTTCCAGTTCTAAATCTGAAATTCTGAATGTTATATTCTGTTGCGTGTCTATAATTGTATCTATTGTGTGCTTTATTTTGAATGTATTGTTCTGTATTATTTCGGTAATATTTTTAATGGAATTCAGGCCCAATTGTAAAAAAACAGTTTGTTTCTTCTGAATTTTTAAAGACATGGCTACACGCATTGCATAATTGTTAAGTTTGTTATTTATCTATTCAAGATTCCCGAACACAAAGTGGTTAAATTTTTCTATTAGATTTATAAGTGCGCGTTTTAGCTTTTTGTATAATAAATGAATTAAATTATTAAAATATCTATCCATCTCAAGTAAATTGAATTTAAGAATGCTGTTATAGTTTGCTAAGTAAATGACGTATTAGAAGTCTTGTTAGGATTATTACATAATTTTAGAGTTTGTAAATGAAGCTCGTGAATTTCACTATATTTGGCCTCGTAACTGAAGATATTGACATAAATAATCAGATTTATGAATCTTTTGAAAAAAGAAAAGTGTCCAAATTTGTATAATATAGTCCTAAGTTGTTTATAGAGTTAATAAAAATTGTTCACAAGCGCCACACAGATAAAAAATGCAAGCGCCTAAGAAAAACAAACTAGCGAAAAATACCATATTTTAATTTTAATGTAATAATTAAAATATCAAATACCTTGTTTATTTGATTATCCACTTACTTCAATAATTGGTGTGATTGTTACTTAAAATGATTGTCATTATTCAGAAAAATTATAATGAAGATTAATTAATTTTTCTAAAATAGAATTTTGTTATAATAAATAATTAGAAAAAATGTATTGTAAATAGAATAGTATTTCAAGTTAATAAGAATTGTGTATGCAAAAAGCTAAGTATTTCACTTGATGACAATGGTAAAAGATAATGGTCAAGTTGGTAGTCATTTGCACATTTTGCTTGTAAAAGTTTTAGTGTAGTGAAATAATCATATATACGTGCACCCAAACATATGTATATATATTTATATATATATATATATATATCAGTGTTGGGAAAGTTCCTTTTTAAATGGAACTCGTTCCCGATCCTAGTTCTTTATATTAAGAAGGAACTTGTTCCAGATCCAGTTCCTCCAAAATAAGAACTCGTTCCACTCTCCGTTCCTTTTATGTAACCAAGTTATTTAAAAAATTGTTTTTATTATTATTATGAATTATTAGATTATATGGCATATTTAAATCAAAAGGCATAAATAAATATGTTTAATAATGTTTTATAACTAGTAACTACACAAAAACAATGTGACATCATTCTGTAATAAAAATGTATAACTGTACTACTGATATTTTAAATCAGAATATAAATAACTACTATAATAATTAAAATGCTACACATTACAGATGTAGTTTTAAATATTATAACATTGTAATAATGCATATTTCTTATTATTAGACTTATAGCTGTTAACTGTAAAAAATTTGTACAGTTAACAACTATTTACACTATTTACAACTATTTATTTACAGTTTTACTATTTAATAGTATTATATTAAAAGTATTTTTAGTATTTAACACACATATTAATTACAAATTTGAGAATTATTAGTCCTATTAAAACAAAACAAAATTTTCATTTTATATACCAAATTTGTTTTGTTTTAATAGAACTAATTTTTCAAAAAGTGAATCACTCAATTTATGGCGTTTTTGTGTCATCACATTGGAACCTGTCGAAAACAGTCGCTCAACAGGAGCACTAGATGGAAGGGGTGTGTTAAATTCTAAAAATACTTTTAATATTGCAGGGTACAATAGTAACACAGTCAAGTCTTTCGACTGGCATTTTAAGAATAATTCTAACTCTTCAATACGAGAACTTGAAGTTGTATTTTTCTCTACTGGTAAACATATATTAAATATTTACTGTATACCTACATGTGATAATAACTCTATTTATAGTCAATTGATTCATTTAAACAGCCTACGATCTCGGCTGGGTATATAGGGGACTTCCACTGTCAAAAGTCAACTAAAAATACCTTAATATTTTAATGTCTAGATACGAAGAAAACTACACTAAAACATGTTTATAAAAATTTTTAGGAACTGTAATTTCCGTTCACGTTCCTTAAAAAATGGAATTTGTTCATTTTCCTCGTTCCTTTATTTTAAAAGAAAGCAGTTCCTAGCATCGTTCCTTCAAAAAGAACTCGTTCCAGGAATCCGTTCCCTTTGGAACCAGTTCCTTCTCAACACTGATATATATATATATATATGTTATATGCTATATTCACGATGCAGTAGCAAATAATAAAATTGTATGAAAGGAAAAAAATAATAATTTAAGTATTATTTCTGAAAATAAAGTTATTATTTTATCTATATTGCCTGGTGAATCGTTGAGTACATTATTTTTATTAAATACGCATAGGGTCCTATTTGTTTGATAATTTCATAGCGATGTTCGAATTTGTTTTTCCGAATAAAAACTCTAACTAATACTTGTTTTCAGTTGCGTATTTCGTGTCTGATGTTGTTTTAATTATTTTTGGCAAAGTTATTTTTTGTACATGATTTAAATTATTGAGTTCGGCTAAAATATTCGCGTCGTTTAGAGGTAAAGTGCTAGATCATATATACTCTATGAATGATAACCGTGATCTAAGTAATAAGGAGTATACTTAGTGATCTCATGCACTGAAGTATGCAAAAAGTAAATATATAAATAGTCTGCCAATTTATTATTACCACATAAGTAGTGGACAATGATATTAATGAGACTATGGTTTTACAGTTCAACTTGTCCTTGCTAGGTTGGTTTGTAAGGGATGCTAAATTTTTTTGTAAAGAATATGTCTAAGAATCTAAAAGTTCTTAAATTGAAATGGCGGTAAAATCTGTAGTATTGTTGTGTAACGTACAGATTATTCGTCCAACATTAGCATTTCAATACCATACTAGCGCCTGATCAGCACAAACGTCTCTACGACCTACTACAGATATGCGGCACGCGCGGGTGTAAACAAAACCGATGATATTCTTCTTCATTAAAGAAATATATAACGACAGTCAATCGACATTTTACCACGCTCGTGGCTACTCATTTTTTATTACAGATTATATTTTTATTACTACAACCTAATTCCGACAATATTATTTTTTACTATTAATTTAATTATTAGCATTTATTTTATTACAATCGGATTGTGTACGTTCGCCGCTGTTGCTCACCTAACTTGGATACCACAACATCTCTAGAGATCCAATCAGGTTATATTTAAATATACTATTAAATAGAAACAAATGCTTGTTATCGTTGTTAGTTGAGAGTCTATATTTATTGGTCACGAAACCGCTAACTGCCCTTCTAGTGGAATATAAATTATATAAGGCCAGTGTTGCCCCGTTAAGGTACAGCTTAGTCAACTGTTAGGATCCCAGTGGGAATGCAGTTTGATTTAGTGACTTTAGGAGGTCCAAATCTTAAAATGAAGTATAGTATAAATTTGTTTGTGCTCTGGGCATAAGCTTTAGTTACGCAAAAATTATACAGTTTATCGGTTGCAAGGAGTATATATTTATATGATTTAGAATTTTCAATGGGACCAATGTAATCTAAAAAAATCTCTTACATTACCCCACCATTGTCCAAAGGGTATCCGCTTGCTTTAAGGGGTTTTGGCTGTTTGTACAATCTTCGATTTTGACAACTTTCACAATTTAATACGTTATTTTTTTATATTTCTACGCTTTTTCGGACAGAAATATTTGTTTTTGATTTTGTCTAAAGTTTTGATGAAGCCTACATGCACGCACAGAGAACTATCGAGGCTATCAGTAATTATATAATAAATATACTTAGAAAGTAAAGCTAGTATTATTTTATTCATGTCGCGATATTTAATTGTATAGTATAAAGTACCGTTTTTATCAATAAAATAGTGTTTTGCTTTGTTTAACCATTTATTGTTGCTCGCATTGGGTTTTCTAATTGCCTTTATAATATTTTCTAAAAAATTGTCATTTGCTTGATCTACTTGATTGTTCATTGGCTGAACTAAGATTGATGAATTGTATAAAATTTCGAGTTCCATTTCTGAGTAATTAGATTCAGCAGAAGTTAATTTTTTTGATGCAAATAAAACTGATTCAATTATGCCGCTATCGTCTTTTTTCTACAAAATTACGCTAAGATCTTCCCGACTGTTAGGAAAAATCGATTGATAGTTTTCGTTATAGTGCAAGAGGAGAGTCTTTTTAGTTGATTTATTTTTTAGTTCTTGAAAAGCTTTTTTGTGATTCGTCAAGTTAATTTTATCGCGTATTTTTTACACAACTAGCAAATCTATTACACATCATTTATGTCTCCCTTGACATTTCACAGCGTCCTCTCTTTTACCATCTTTACAAACTCTTTTTCATTTTCCCCTTTCAATTTCCACCATCGGATCATCGATTTTTCCTCTGTGTTTCTTCTATTTTTGTTTATTCTTTTTCCGGTACACCACAACTCCATTACCATAAGTTAATGTTGTGTAGTTACACTCTCGCCTATACTAGGCGATTGTAAAGTTATACTAACTTTACAATCTTTTACTCGCTTTACGCTCTTTCTCTTCCACATAAAATAATCGATCTGTGATCTATTCCTCCCACTCTTANGTATAACTTTACAATCTTTTACTCGCTTTACGCTCTTTCTCTTCCACATAAAATAATCGATCTGTGATCTATTCCTCCCACTCTTATATGTTATATAATGTTCTTCCCTCTTTATAAAATAAGTATTAACCACAGCAAGATCATACGATATTGCGAAATCCAGTATTCTTTCTCCACCCTCATTCTTTCCACTAAAACCATATCCTCCGTGTACTCTTTAATATCCTCTCCTCTCATTACCTACATGTTCATTCATAACTCCGCCTATCACCGCATCCTCATTGTCAGGTACCTCTTGCATCACCTCATCCATCTCTCTCCAAAATACTTCCTTGTCTATTTTATCACATCCCACTTGTGGTGCATAGGCACTTATTACATTCAGCACTTTTTCTTTGAATATCAATTTTACGATCATAATTCTGTCACTTTTCCTAGCTACTTCTACTACACTATTTTTCATCTCCTCATCCATTATTATCCCTACACCATTCTTTGTTCTAGACTTACCTGAGTATATTATTTTATAACCCTCACCTATTTCCCTTGATTTCTCTCCTTTCCACATAGTTTTCTGCACACAACAAATGTTAACTTTTCTCCTCATCAATACTACTACTAATTCTCTACTTTTACCAGTTAATGTTCCAACATTTCAAGTACCTATTCTTACTTTGTATCTATCTTTCTCCCTTATACACGAGTCCAGTCTAGAGTTAAGTAGTGATGTCCCTACACCGTTGACACTACAAGCGTTGGGAAGATCTATAAATATGACTGGTGAAACAGCTACTGCGCAAGTTGTCCGGCTGGTATCAAACACTTTATTCCTTAGGCCTTCTCCATTTTTAACTACTTTCTGTTGTCCCTGCGTACATCTGAGATGGGACAATCCGCCTAAGTTTTATTCAGGATTCCTCATACTTTTTTGACAAAAGATTTTTACGTCGGCTGTCGATCTGATACAACCTCATTAGTCGCCTCTTACGACTGGCAGAGGGGCCGGGGAAGTATTCTTACCCGTATCCACAGTAGAAGTTTTTATTATTTTTTATAAAATTTTTAATACCGATATTTAATTATCTTAAAATATCATCAATAATCTGAATAAAGATATAGACTTAGTTTAATAGTTTGCTAGCGGCTATGATTTCTTACTTGTTTAGAAACTACCAATACTTGATTATATTAAATAATTTACTTAGTAATACGATTTTTATAGACCAGATAGGTTATTTTGGCGAATGTATGAGTTCAATTTTGACAAGTCTATCGAAGAAAAATCTATTTCTGAAAAAAGAAAAATAAAAGTGAGTAAAGATTGTTCTGATCTGAGTATTCAATCTTGATTGATTAAATTCTTAAGGATAAATTATATGTATATAAAAAACAGTATTTAAACTTACATTTAATTTATTTAGAAAAATCGAGAAATTCTGACTGAATTTCAATGACAAGAGTTTTTCAAAAAATAGCAATTTTAAAATTAACATTTTTGTAGATATTTAATGTTTTATAACTTTTATTTTTAAGAAATTAAATATAAATCAATTTTTTTCGTATTTCTCCATCATTTTATTTATTTTTTTAAATCTTTTACGAGCCGTTTAGGCTTTTTGCATCTAAAACCAATTCCCCCCATACTTATCTTGCGTGAGCTAGATCCAAGTTTCCGTTCCAGTCCGGTTTTAACTCCTCTAGATCTTTTCTAACCACATCTAGCCATCTTTACCTTGGACGTCCCCTTAGTCTATTTCGATCTACTTGATTTACTATATCCATGTTTATGAGACACTCATCAGCTCTCCACACATGCCCAGCCAATGCAAGTCTTAAACTCCTTACAAATTATCATTTTATTAACAAAGTATTTATTATTTACTTAGGGTATTAACAAAACTTCATTTGTGTATTTTTTTTTCTTTTTTTTGATATTTAACCTCTTGATAGAAATATTTCTTTTGAAAAATATTTAAAAAAAATAATTATCTGATTTTAGTGTGATTTTATTTTGTTGAATAACAACAATTAAATATAATTTATTATTTTCACTATCAATTCAAGTTTCATTATTTTTATTAAATTTGAATTAGATTATATATGAAAAATACTTAAGAAATAAAACACTACCAAATTACCGGGACATTGCTGTCAGAGAATTCAATTTAGCAATGAATTCAATACACGTAGAATATCATTTTGGCGAAGGACAAATTACACGACCGGGTAGATTGTTTCATAAACCTTTGGTAAGTGGCAAAGATATTCAGTTTGATGAAGACTTAGTAATTGAAAATGAAGTATATCCATATGAAAATAAACTAAAACCATTTGAAGCGTATTTAATGCTTAAAGATATGATGGAAGCCGAGTATGAAGCACGTCGTGATTTATCTCGATTGGAGACCAATGTTTCTTCTATTTTGAAAACACGTATTAGTGAATGCTTAAAATTTCAATTGATTGTGGAATCTCTTGATTGGGATAGAAATACAAAAAATAAGCAACTTCTTCAAAATGAAGTAGGTTTGGTCATAAACTTGCGTTTTTAGATTTTAATAATTTATTATTTTTTAGAAAGATAAAGTACGAGCGTTTAAAAAAAGAGAAAAAGCTAAACAGATTGAATATGCTTTACCATACCTAGAAGTAGCAACGAAACCTTTGACGGAGCAATCAGCAAAAATTATACGAGACAAGATTATTTCAGATTTTAGACAGTCAACTAAATATCAATTTGTGAAAGCAAGAAATAGTTTAATTAAGGTAACTTCTATTAAATGACATTAAATTTATTAAAAATTATCGCCTGGTCAACATTGTAGTATGTGGTGACCAGGCGTAGTTAAAAGGTATTAGTTATACATTGTTTTTTTGTATTTGTCCACAAATTTTCCGATTTTATGGGATTGATAATCTTTAATGATCGTAAATATTACACATTGTATTTTTCTGAAATTCTTAGGGTCACATTTTGAAGATTGTTCCCATGAATATTTTTTAGTTTTTTATAAAGTTATTTTATTTTTATAATTATATTTATAAAATTATCTTATTAAACTTATTTGATAATATGTTATAGAAGCAATTTGCACTTAAATCAATGATGAATTCGTTAGAAAGTGATGTATTTGAAAATATTGAACAAAAAAAAAAGATGACGACTTTGTGTTCAACTCTAAAAAGCAAATTGGATATGTTATTATTAAAAATGGAAAGATTTAAAGAAAAACAGATTGAAAAATATAATAATTTAGCTTTATATTTAAATTCTTTATCTGATTTTAAAATGTTACCCAAGTTAAATATTTATGAAGAAAATAAAAGTCATTAGTAAATCAAAAGAATTTTTTTTTAATAAAACTCCATGAGTATCACTTAATAAGCCACTATATTACATTTGCTTATACGATTTTAAAAGATTACAAGAACAACATACAGTAGACACTTGTTTATTCATAGTTACAAATGGCTAGAGGATTCAACCACTGTTTTCATGTAGTAAAGCATTACTTGTAGCTTCCTTTTTTGTAGTTATACAGCAGCAATGTATTTTATTTGAATAAAGCAACATTCAATTAAATTTATAAGTAATTTAGTAGTTAAATTCTATATTGTTCACTATTTTTTCGTAATTATCCATTTTTAAATTTTTATTTAATGTATAAAATATAATTGGTAATACTAATCAAAATACTGATAATTTGCCAGTCAATTATTTTTTGAAATTATGGTATATTTAATTAATAGCTAATATTTTGTTTAAGGAAATAATAACTATAGTCATAATGGTATACATTATCAAATTCGCCAAACAGTTATAATTAAAAATTTCTGAATTCGTGCCTAGGTACGAAGGTACGACGATACGTTACACGGTTTAGCCTATTTTTTTGGACCGATGATAAGTTCATCCACTAGCATCAGATATTTATAGTTGAACCAAAAACTGGAGAAATAATACATTACCCTCACTTTTTATATCACACATATATGTTGTTAAAAGATTACAAAAATTTTAATTTAAATTTTGACATCAATGGGAAATTTAATTTCATGACGCCTAAAAAAATGTAAATATAGTGCGACCAACCTATTTAGCGAAAAATAAAGTCGGACTAGAATAAAATAAAAAAAAAACCAGTGCTTGTAACTAGCACGCAGGGATAAGTGTAACATTTTTCAGAGTGATTTAACTGGTAGAATATTAGATTTGTATTGTAATAAAATAAAAAAATACACCACAATTTTACCTTCATTTGAAATTAATTAACTTTATTATTATTAATTTACTTATTCTATTGTTACAAAAGATATAATAAAAATTGGATAACTGAAATAACTAAAAATTGCATTTTTCGTGGTTTTATAAATATTTTTATCGGTTATTTAAAACTAAATTATTTAATGCGTTTACTATGACATTACTTCAATTTTCGTAAATACACTGCTAAATTATAATATAAAACATACTTAATTACTTACTATTATTATTTATTAATAACATTATAAATATATATATTAATAAAAAAAAATGATATAAATAATAAAATAAATTATTAAAAACCCAGAAAAGGGGGGTCGCGGCACAGTGGTGACGTGGCATAGTTGGATTAAGTATAATGATATCTGACAGTGATTAAAATCACTATCAAAAAAAACGCTTCGATGCAAATCTTTAGATAGTGTTTAATTTTAAAAAAATTGGTGTTTTATTCCAAAAGCTACTTGATCTGCTAGTTCATTATTAATATCCTAAATAAGATAAAGTATGTCGAATGAAAAAGTGATTATTAAAAAATATTATTTCTCATAAAAAAATTGTGTGGATCCATAAACTTTTCAATAAGTTATAGCATTATAAAGTTAAATATAATATAAATAATAAAATCGAGAATTTTCACACAAAAATAGCATTCAGTAGCCATTTTCGCCGTGAAGACAAATCCAGAGGTCAAATTTTTTTTTTTCAAATTAAAGTACATTACATTAGCTTTAATTTAAGATATATATAAAAGTGTCAGACCTTCCGGAACATTTTCAAAAGTTAAGTTGAAAAAGTTCTACTTTCTATATGCATTTTTTATATTTGAAGCCCCCCCATATATAGGGAAATAGTCTGATTTAAAAAAAAAGTATATCCAATGAAAGATGTATATAAATACTACTTCTCATGAAAAAATTGTATTGATCCATACATTTTTTAAAAAGTTATAGCACTTTAAAGTAAAAAATGTAAATTATAAAATCGAAAATTTTCACACAAAAATAGCATTCGGTAGCCGTTTTCACCATGAAGACAAGTCCAGAGGTCAAATTTTTTTTTTTCAAATTAAAGTACATTACATTAGCTTTAATTTAAGATATATATAAAAGTGTCAGACCTTCCGGAACATTTCCAAAAATCAAATTGAAAAATTTAATTTTTTGTGAAAAAGTTGTCATTTTAAATCCCCCCCTGTGGGCAGGTTAAGTGTAAGATTTACAAAAAAAATATACCAAATGATAGGTAAAGACATCAAGCATCTATATAAAAAAAAATTATATTGATATGTTCATTTTTGAAAAAGTTA
>NW_026099573.1:29894352-29903920 GCF_025091365.1 Daktulosphaira vitifoliae
TAGGTTAGAATATATTTGTAAGCCTATGCGTATTGGGTAGCTAGTCTCGTTGCTAATGTCTTTGTTTTAATAAACATCGCGCCGGCAGACAACGTAGAGAAACTTACGAATATATTTGCAGTGTTTAATTTTTGTCTTGGTTATTATTGTGCCGCATCCTTTCAAGGTGCTTTATTTTAGCACCGGGACACATTGGGCCACCACAATTCTGCCTTGATAAATTTTTTACATAGATATAGATATTTCTGAATCTTGTTTTGGCCAGGCCAGAGGAAAATTTAAGAAATATTGGTATCGATCTCTCAATAAAAAAATTATACTCTCTAAAAAAAAAAATACTTATTCAATAAACGTAAAAAAATCAATAAGTTAAAAAAATCAGAATTGTTTTTATAATAAAATACAGAGTGTTTAAAATCTTTTACAAGTAAGATCAGTCTTAGACTTTGTGTAATTAAATCATATTATTATTTAAAATCTTGAGTCGTTTTTTGTAAGCAAGTATATAGACTATATTACATATAGTGTAAATCGTATACGTAGTGCGTTTAATACGGAAATCAACACTGGATTACTTAAAATATTATTGTATCACACAGGACGTAAGGTAAGTACAATTTAACCTATGCTTTCGAACTTCCAACAATCTATTGCGTGATGAACCATTAATAATTAATGAGAGAAATAATTAATGAGAAGATTAATTTAAATAAAATTGAAAACAATTAAATCTACATTAAAATTACAAAAAATTATAATAAATAATGATAACAATAATTTATTAAGTACTGCCAATTTCTTTTTATAATCTACTAAGCACCCCTAATTTCTTTTTATATTTAACCTACGCTTTCTCATTTTTTATATCTCTATTTTTCTACTCTTTTTCTATTCTTTCTTTTTATTTTTGGTTTATTACAGGTAACAGACACAAAAAAAAAACACATCATAGTAAAACCAATACCTTCTCAGCTTCGCATCGAATCTAAAAATCATATATTAATTAAAAATAAAGTTAAATAAATTTAATGTTCAAAATCTTTATTTATATTATTACAATAAATTTCTAACAATCGTGGAACGTATACGTTTATTGAACTTATACATTCATCGAATAATAAAATGTTTAGCGTATACCTAATAAAATTATAGAAAACGTTCGTGACGGCTAACCATGATACGCGATAATATACAGGGTGATTTTTTTATCATAACCCACTCAATTATTCACAGAATAAATATATTTAAACATTTTTTTTTTTTTGGTTATCTTTAGTTACACATTATTCTTGAATTATTAACTATTGAAAACTTTTTATGTTCATCCCTTATGCCTTGTAAGGGTGTCAACTTTGTTTTTTTAAATGGGAACACATATTTTGAATTTAATAAAATGTATGAGTTTTTAATTTAATAGTAAATGGCATTTGAATTTTTAACATAACTTTATTTGTTTATTAGATATAAACAATTAAAGTTTCAAATTTTTGAGTTAATATACATGTATAATACACAAGGTATTACAAATACAGGTAGCCAATTGGATTTTTATGACATTGCAGTCATAGTCACGGATTGTTTATTATCAATTATGACTATCAATAGATATACTTTTTGTATTGTCAGTTAGTGTATTTATAAACTCACAACAATATGCCTTACTACCATTGATAATAACAATTCTGTGTACCTGCGAATATTGATGTCATAAAAAATCAATTAGCTACCTGTATTTGTAATACCTTGTGTATTATACATGTATATTAACTCAAAAATTTGAAACTTTAAATGTTTATATCTAATAAACAAATAAAGTTATACTAAAAATTCAAATGCCATTTACTATTAAATTAAAAACTCAAACATTTTATTAAATTCAAAATATGTGTTCCCATTTAAAAAAACAAAGTTGATACCCTTACAAGGCATAAGGGATGAACATAAAAAGTTTTAAATAGTTAATAATTCAAGAATAATGTGTAACTAAAGATAACCAAAAAAAAAAATGTTTAAATATATTTATTCTGTGAATAATTGAGTGGGTTATGATAAAAAAAATCACCCTGTATTATTTTTTAGATGCTCCGTAAAGAAGCCTTAATTAAACTAGGGAAAAATTAAATAAAAATTACTCTAAGTGACCATAGCAAACAAAATCCAAGACCTATAAATAAAATAATTAAAGTTGTATCTAACATTAAAAAAAAAACATCTTAGTAAAATTAATATCTTCTCAGCTTAGCATCAAAGATGAAAAAGAGAAGGGGTATGTTTTTGTCATATTACATTATATAAATTTTTTATATTTTAGACAATGATGTTTTTACTTTACGTAAAAAAAAATATAAAAGTATTACCTATATCTTTATAATGTTTGTAAACAGGGAGTAGAATAGAATAAAAAAAATTTCTAGACGTCGGAATCATTTAGGATTTCTGGGTATTATTTTGTAAATTCCATTAATTGTTTAACTACTCATACAGGTATTCCTTAAATCCTTTAAAATTTAATATTTTTTTGATACATATTTTACATTTTAAATATTAGCCATAAGTGATGATTTATAGTATCAAATATTTTAATAAATTATATATTTTAATATTATATAAATAAATGGTTAATTACATAAATTATAGCTATGAATGTTTATCACTGAAAATAACAATACATAATTTATAATACAATGAAAATGATAATTATTAATTTATTTTAGCAATAAAGTTTATGTTTTAGTATTTTAATTGTATTCTTCATTACTACTTTCGTGACAAATAATGCTTCTCGCTACTTCAAGGTATTTCATTTGTTTTTCTTTTATATTTTTTCGTACTAAAGCTCTACAAGCTTCTGGTACAATAAAATTAAATATTAATTCTGATTCAAGTTCTTTGCGGCTGTAAAAATAATAAATTATTTTTATTTAAAATTAAATAATTATTTGTATGTATAAAGTGGAGTCAAACTTTTTACTTGGTATTCTATACATTTAAGGGTGGTTGAACGTTTTGATATATAGTTTGTATATCTAAATTTTATATAAAACCTTAAAAATCGAATATTATTTAATAATTGCGATAGTAACTAATGGTTTAACTGTATCGCCGATGTTTATACTGATATAAATCACGATTTTGATAATTGATAGGGACCAGTTATCAGACATATTTAGAAATTTATATTACAATAAATGTTAAACATTAACTTGAAAATATAGATTAAGGTAACTTGGGAAGTAAATGGGGACATACGAAGAATTCAGTTATTCTCAAAATCAATCACACAATAGCAAAACATCTTCTTGATAAACGAAAAAACGGCTTATGGTAATTTTGTTACTTACACATGCGCAAACGTTAATTTAGATGCGTTTAGAAATTTATAATTAGCATGTTTTTATATAACTTTTGAACATAAAAAATGTAGGTAATAGTAACTAACAAAAATAAAATAGAGTAAGAATTGATCACTTGTGGCTTATATTATTTAAAATAAAATGCATATTAGAATATTAATTTAAAATTAAAGAATATTAAAAATACAAAAAGCCACAAAAAATACTAATAAATCGCGTATATGTATTTCAGGAACAATGTTACCATTATCAACGCTTAACACATACTAAACATATACATACACGACTATGTGTATTTATTTTGCGTGTCTAGTGCTAATCGAGTGGTTTATGATAACGCGATTACTTTGTATATATAAATTATTTTTTATTTTTTTGGAGAATAATAAAATAAACAAATACTTTGGGTCATAAAAGTTGTCATTATGGGGAATAGTTTTTGACACAACTTTTTTGACATAACGAACACTTTGTTCTTCTACACTGCGTTCTATGGCATTTTCGACAAAACGATCAAATGCTAATTCAGCAGTTTCTTGACGTATTTTAACCATCTAAAAATTTTAATATGTTGGTATGCCTTAATTTTGTTTTTTTTAATTAAATATGATTTTAGCATAACTGACTTGTTTGTACATTTCATCATGTTCTAGACGTATTTTTTCTTCTATTTGTCTCCTCTTTTTTTCTGCTGCTTCAACCATACATCTAACTCTTTCTGCGTGTTTCATTAACATTTTGTTCTTTTTTTCTTCGTTTATTCTAAATGTTTCATTAGAAAGAGACATAATAAAATGATTTATCAGCTTACTAGTAAATCCTAATTTTCCATCATTTATAATTTCACGTTTTTTATACTAAAAATTATTATACATCCATTATGTTGTTAAATGTTTAATTTTTATTAATCTTTTATGTATTTTAATAATATGTTTACTTTTATTTTATTAAAAATAATTACCTCTTTGGTTTTTATAGGTCGATCTGGAGTCTCTAAATTCAATACAGTTTTTAACATTTCATCAAATTTATGTCTTGCCATAAACATCTATTAAGATATTTTTCTTAATTTTTATATGAAAAATTGAAAATAATATTATTTTTATATTTACTCTATAAATAAAATTTTACCATAGCATGATATGCTCTTCCTCGTATTAATTTTTGAAAAACATTAATGTGATGGTCTAATTCTGTAAACTTGCTTTCCACGGAAAATTTAACCAGCCCATTACTAACTTCATTAGAGTCATATTCAATCTTTTTAGAAATGTTTAAGTGTTTTTTATCTTCGTTGAGTCTTATTGCTGAATATTAAAAAATAATTAATTCCGAGATAAAAATTAATGAGTATACTAAATTTAATAAATTCTACCTTTAAGTTCTTCTTGTATAACCTTCATTTTATTGAAACATACATTTTCTTTACGCCTGTGAGAGCCATGACAGCGACTACTTCCTTCCAAAGTACAATGTATACACTTAAATATGTTTTGGCCATAGGGTTTCAGTTTTAAGAAACCTTTTATAAAATAGAAGGAATAATAATTAATATTATAGGTCGATTGTTTTAAATTTATAAATTAACTTTTATACGAAATTTTACCATCGTGAGGATTTTGTAAAGTATTACTTGGATTATATTTTCTGGAAATCAATTTATCAATGAATTTCGGTTGTTTTAAAGAATAGTTATGAGTGGGAAATTTATTTAGTTTAGGTATTATATTTTTACATCGTATTTTCTGCCAAGCAAGATTACGCAAATCTGTAAAAAAAGAAAAGAAATATATATGTTCTATATTATTATTTTAGTTAGTTATTATATTTAAATGGAATCATACTTATTTAAGACGCTAGCATATAAGAAAATTATCTAACTAAGAAAATGATAAAACCATAACAACTTTTTAACCAATGTTTTGAACAATATTAATATTGAAAATTAAGGATGGAGACAAAGCGAGGGACTGTTTATTTTTATCTTTAAGTATTTTTAAACTATTCTTCTCCTCCCACAATAATATAAAAATACTTATTTTTTTTAAATAACGGTTTTAAAGTTTTTATTGACCAGTCATTTTCATAGACTATTTTATTTAGTTAAACTCTTATGTTTTAGTTTAAAAAATAAAATTGATAAAACTTTGAGGGGGATAAAAAAATAACAGTAACAGTGATTTATGTGAATTAATGCTTGAATAGCAATTGCAAGCTGTTAGTTGGAAAAAATAATAACCGTTAATGTTTTTTTGTGTTTTTCACACGATGTAATCCTTAAGGTATTAATACTTTCTATTAGAGGTGGCGATTACACGTGTAATGAACTACACGGGTACCCGTGTTTTTACCTATGATACTGAATGTCAGAATCAGATATATTACAGTTTACTTCATCACTGAACAGAAATTCAAGAGCACCATGATGTTTAGTTACAGGTATTTTAATTTGCACATTGCAATTAAATTCAGCCATTTCTTTTATCAAATTTTTAACCCGTGTTCGAATTTCCTCTCTTGCATCAACTGTTTCGTGCTCCAAGTCCTTGAACCTTGCGTCGAGAAAAGACGCTATTTGTCTAGCAGATACGACACTAGAAGGAGTCCACAGTAATTTAAAAAAGTCTGAAAGTTCTCTTATTACAGTGGTTTTAAAATATTCAGCTATTTCGTCATCACTTATATTGTGCTTTAAATGCTTTTTTATAACTGCGTTTGGAAGCGGCCTCACCATTGAACTAGAACAATATTTTTCCCCGCAAAACACAGTGGTCATAATTTGTAGAGGCTTAAGCAATTTTATTAACGTTTCTACATTTGATCTACCAGCACAACTAAACACTTTGTTTGAATTATCATCACAAAAAGTTTTATTATATTGGCGTTTGCCGTATTGCCATACCCAACTTTTAGATCGATAACTCATTTTTCAAAGAAAAAATATTTAATATGTATAATACAAATGTCAAGATCTACACTTCACGTGACGCGTAGTTACAGTGAACATAGTAATAATAAGGTCCAGTATGGACTATAGAACAATTTTTAAATCGCCTAAAATATTTAGATAAAAAGCATACATAGGTAGTAAGTACGTAAATGTAATGTAATAAAATTGGTGATAAGATAGCTTTGCGAATATTTATGTTTGAATATTACAGTCTAATGCATACTTATAGTTTATAGTGTTTATACCTATATAATATTATACGATAAACTATGAATGCATCTTACTAATTTTTAAGCTTAATTAATAGCTATAAAAATTAATTATTCTTAAAAAAAAAATATGATTATTAAGATAATTAACTTGTTGTGCTATTAAATCTTCTAAAGAGTTAGGAAAAGTTAGCAAAAATATATTTATATTTAAAGTATATTTTAATTCTGAATTAATTTACAATGTATTCACGGGTATTAAATACACGGACTTTAATATATTTTTTGCTTGTATAACCAGGTTCCATGTGTCTGTGTATTCTAATACCCGTTCACAATCGCGACCTCTACTTTCTATGTATAATATAATGTTAGCATATAACATAACGTTATAATTTGTACCTGTATGTCACATATAATGAATTTACAAGATCACCAAAACAGAGTTCCCTTCTTTAAAACACCAGTTAACTTGGCGATAAAATCTGATTATTTAATTATCCTACTTTCTAATTACCGTCCTATGATTATAAAAATCCTATTTTCCTATTAAAATCAGTACTTTCCGTAATTTAAAAATATACAAAATCTTAGACACTTTTCTCAAAATTATCAATCTCTGATAGTGGTATTTTTAAATAATTTGGACTTTGACTATACGACACAGCGTGAAACATATACGCAGTGCATTTCATACACGGAATCAACATTTGGTTACTTAAAATGTTATTACATGACATAGACTATGAGATAAGTGCACGATGAATACACGCTTTTAAACCTCAATCAATGTTTAATAAACCACTAATTTATTAATTGGGTTAGCTTAGCCTTTGAAAAAATTCTTTCACATGGTACAGATGTATCAAGATAACACAATATCTTTATTGCCAGCAATTTTAGGTAATTACATAATTATGCTCACTCCACTATTTAAATGAGTCATTATTTATCTGTAGTATAGGATCTTCTAAATAACGTTATATTTCGATGATTGCTCGAGATGTAGATTTTTTAGTCGGCACTATTTTCACTACACTACGATTCTTATCATCCTAATTGACTATGTTTTGGATAATTGTGAGTCTTGTATAATAGTTGATTGATTTTGTTCCCTTATTTTATAATTTGCTTTTCATTTGCAGTACTAACAATTCGTGATAAATTTCACAGTTTTTATGACGCTAAGAATTAAAGAATCGTGCAAAAATGGAATATTTTTTTAATGGCGTTAAAAAATTTAAAATTACCAAAGTACTTTAGTTTTATCCGTACTTTATCAAAATATAATAAAATAATAATTTTTGAACAAATCAAAATTCAGTCAGTCATTTTTACTATCATACTTTTTGTTTTCATGTCACAAAAAAAATCTAATATAATCTATGTATATATTAAATTTTTATTAAATTATATTGACATTTTTTGCATCAGTTGCTTATGTTTGAAAGTTGTATTTACTATTAACCTTTTATCCAGCTTGAGCTAACAAATTTCAGCATTAAGGCTTCGATAATTCATTTTTTAATTTTCATATACAGTATTATTTATTAAATCTCCAAACCCCTTTTACCTTACAGTTTAAAAAAATCATAATATTTCTTTTTCTATCATCTGTATAAAAACGAATTCTATATTTTTATGGATTAGTGAACTTAATAATCCATAATATTTAATTTATATAATTAAGGTCTTACAATTCAATACAAGCTATATAATATAGATTTTTTAATTAAGAATTTGGGTGTAAATTATTCAAAATAAAAAAACTGATAACATTTTTAGTATTATAAGAGTTAATGAGCTGATAACCTTAGTGTCTTATGTTTTTGGAGAACATACTGGATGGGTTTTACTTATAGAACAATAATGCTAGTCAATTATAAACTATATATTTATTTTAATTGTCATTTAACATATAAAACAGTTAAATTATTGTTATTAAGAATTTTATACAATGATAATATTTTTTTAGAAAATAACAGTATTTGTTATTTTGAAAGTAGCAATAACAATTAGTATCAGATATAAAATTTCATTACAAGATGCTATCCTTCTTCTTAGAAGAAAGGATAGAACTTAATTTTTTGTGTTTATGAAAGAATCAACAATATTAATAACTTTTGAAGAGAGAAAAAAAATTTATGTTATTTTATACTTTGCGATTTTGCGTAAGACATGGTTAGCGAATCACTTTCGACAGTCCTGGTCATATTAATTTTTTGTTGGGTGCTGATATATATACACAGATACAGGATTCATTATCTCATACACATCGTGCTCTTAAGTTTTCATCAGCATACGAAACTAGACTTGGATCGATCATAATAGGATAACAATCAAATAAAAAAGTTAGCAGTTTCTTTATGTTTAATTGTTACGTCATTAAATACTTTGCTACTTAATACATTTTAGAAAATACAAGAATGAGCGACCACCAACAAGTTGTTTACTTACAATAAAATTTGTTAAAAATATATAACAGTGGCGGCACTGTTACTAAGGACATTGTGATCACTGTTGTAATTTGTATTATCATATAGATTTAAGGTGTAAAATCTATGGTAACAATTTTAATAATTAATAATTATTTTTATTTTATATAATTTAAAGAGTATATAGTAATAAGTTTTAAATTATCGATTCTTTATTGTTTATGTGTGTATTTGTTATACAATTTAATATTAATAAACCACTTTATTGTAGAATCGATCAACTTATTATTGAACAAAATTACAAATATTTTCCTCGACCAACAACCCGAGACCCTCAAACTGGACGATTTTAAGTTTCTTCACTTAGTTTCGGTTTGACCCGACATTGTTAAATAGTTCACGTGACATGGACGTTTCTCGATTTTATGAAATAAGTACCGTGAATTCATGTTTATTTATGAAAATCGTCACGTAAACAATAAAATATCATTTGCCACATATGCTATTGTGTAACACATCAGTGAAGGTATTAAAATGTGTGTAGTTTTTAGCTTCGATGCGAAGCTGATAAGGTATTGGTTTTACTATGATGTGTTTTTTTTTTTTTTTTTTTTTTTTTTT
>NW_026099573.1:29904128-29905581 GCF_025091365.1 Daktulosphaira vitifoliae
GGGGAAACCTCCAAAAAAATTACAAATTTAAAAATCGCTAATTTTCGAAATTTTTTCAATTTTTTTTACTAAAAACTGCCGTAACTTTTTCAAAAATGAACATATGAATATAATTTTTTTATATAGATGCTTGATGTTTTTACCTATCATTTGGTATATTTTTTTTGTAAATCTTACACTTAACCTGCCCACAGGGGGGGATTTAAAATGACAACTTTTTCACAAAAAATGAATTTTTTTAACTTAAATTTTGAAAATGTTCCGGAAGGTCTGACACTTTTATATATATCTTAAATTAAAGCTAATGTAATATGCTTTATCATGAAAAAAAAAAAATTTCGGACTTTATTTTATCTTCATGATGAAAATGGCTACCGAATGCTATTTTTGTGTGAAAATTTTCGATTTTGTATTTTCCATTTTTAACTTTATTATGCTATAACTTTTTGAAAAATGTATGAATCATTACAATTTTTTTATGAGAAGTAGTATTTATATAGATCTTTCATTCGACATACTGTTTTTTTAAATCGGACCATTTCCCTAAATACAGGGGGGATTCAAAACATAAAAATGCATATAGAAAGTAGAACTTTTTCAACGTAACTTTTGAAAGTGTTCCGGAAGGTCTGACACTTTTATATATATCTTAAATTAAAGCTAATGTAATTTACTTTATTATGCAAAAAAAAAATTTCGGACTTTATTTTATCTTCACGGTGAAAATGGCTACCGAATGCTATTATTGTGTGAAAATTCTCGATTTTATTTTTTACATTTTTAACTTTATAATGCTATAACTTATTGAAAAGTGTATGGATCAACATAATTTTTTTATGAGAAATAATATTTTTTAATAATCCCTTTTTCATTCGACATACTTTATCTTAATTAGGATATTAATAAGGAACTAGCAGATCATGTAGCTTTTGGAATAATCCACCAATTTTTTAAAATTAAACACTATCTAAAGATTTGCATCGAAGCGTTTTATTTTGATAGTGATTTTACTCACTGTCAGATATCATTATACTTGATCCAACTATGCCACGTCACCACTGTGCCGCGACCCCCCGTGCTGGGTTTTTTTTAATTGTGAACAATATAAAATGTTTATCTCCAAACTCAATTTTAATTATTAAATCACATTTAATACAAAAAGAAAAAAACAATGGGATTTATAGATTAGCAAAGAAATGAAAAAATTTGGTTTAACTATTTTTTTTGGGGGGGTGTTCAAAGGTTTTATGATTTTATTAACAAACATTTTCTTTGCAACAATAACTACACTCAAACTTACAACTTCAAAATTTGAAACTATAAGGGGTCAAATTAATTTTTTATTAATAAATTGCCTTTAAAAACTAACTTATATTAGCTTCGATGCGAAGCGGAGAAGGTATTAATTTTACTATGATGTGTTTTTTTTTTTTTTTTTTTTTTTTTTTTTTTT
>NW_026099573.1:29905640-29906332 GCF_025091365.1 Daktulosphaira vitifoliae
TTTTTTTTTTTTATGTCTGTTGCCACTTTTTCTCAGCTCTCACTGGACCGATTTCTTTCAAAAATACGTCAAAAGATCACAAATCGTATCTAGTTGAAGACATTACCCTTAAAAATTGAAAAAATTTCCCTCGTTCCCCGTAAATGGGGGAAACCTCCAAAAAAATTACAAATTTAAAAATTGCTAATTTTCGAAATTTTTTCAATTTTTTTTACTAAAAACTTCCATAACTTTTTGAAAAAACAACAAACCAACATAAATTTTTTTTATACTAAAACCTTCGATATTTACCTTTCATTTGATATCAGTTTCTTGAAAATCTATCACTTAACCTGCTCATTGGGAGGGATTTATAATGGCAACTTTTTTACAAAAATTAACTTTTTCAACTTAATTTTTGAAAATGTTCCAGAAATACTGCGTCCTTTAAACATATATCAAATTAAAGCTTATTTTATGTACTATAAAATGAAAAAAAAAAATTTGTCCCGACACTTTTTTTTTTACATTTAAACGGCTGCAGTAGTTAAAAAAACACTATTTTTGTGTTAAAATTTTCAATTTTAAATTTTCAACTTAAAAATGCTATAACTTTTTGAAAAATGTATATATCAGCACAAATTTTTTTTTTCTAAATACATTATAAGTACATCTTTCATTTGACATACTTTTTATTAAAATTGGACAATTTC
>NW_026099573.1:29907478-29950770 GCF_025091365.1 Daktulosphaira vitifoliae
ATTTTGAAACTTTAAATGTTTATATCTAATAAGCTAATAAAGTTATATTAAAAATTCAAATGCCATTTACTATTAAATTAAAAACTCAAACATTTTATTAAATTAAAAATATGTGTTACCATTTAAAAAAACAAAGTTGACTCCCCTCCAAGGCATAAGGGATGAACTTAAAAATTATTACATAGTTAAAAATTCAAGAATAATGTGTAACTAAAAATAATAAAAAAAAAAATGTTTAAATTATTATTATTCTGCAAGTAATTGAGTGGGTTATGATAAAAAAATCACCCTGTACTGGACCCTACTATGCAATGTCTCCACTATGCTGCGACCCCACTGTGCTACCGTTTTGTTTAATTAAAAGAGATGGACATATTTTATTTAATACCATAAATAACTGTAAAACTTATAAGCCTGCAAAATATGCATTTATGTTAATTCTAAGAGATATGAATGTAAATTGATTGCAACCAAAAGCATATTTTTTGATGTACAATTCATATACTAGTTAAAACAAAAGATAATTTTTTTCTTTCTTTTATATTTTTTAATTTACTATAGTTAATTTACCTATGACTCATTATTGACTATGTTGAGTTTTATTTAAATTATTTACTACTAAATATATAATAAAACCATCAAGTATTAATGATATTTACTTAAATATATCCTTTTATACGCTAAAAAATAATTCAAAATTAATTAAATTAATTAAAAAACACAGAAAAATGTGCCCAGGAGATACATTTTTTGAAGTATGAATATTATTAACATATTAGCATTCTGTAGCAGATTATATAAAATCGAATTATTTAATCTGTAATAGAGTTAAAAAGACTGATCTAGGTAAATTAAATGTGATCAAAAAGTTTACCAATAAATATTACATTAAAGCAACACTTATTGACTCTCATGTATAACACGCATAACCAAATATTCGAAACAAAAATTATAGTAAAAGATGCTATTTAATAAATTTAATTCTTATATATAGTGTAACTGCATTGAGGCAGGTTCGAGTAACCAGTAAATCACAAAATGGACCATCTGGTTTTATCTTATCTGTGATAATAGTTTTTCAGTTACGCATCAAAGCTAGAACTAAGTCAAGGTTAACAAAATAAATTTAAATTTAAGAATACAGATTAATCTGTTTATCATAAACCACCCAATAACTCGCAGAATATAAAAAATATTATATTTTGATCTCGAAAAATTAGCTAGTAATACTTTTTAATTTCATCCCTTATATCTTAAAACTTTTTTCCCAGTGTAGACATATAGTTTTAATTTTTTTTAATTAATAAAAGTTTATTATTTATATTTTATAGCTTATATATTAAAATGATTAATTAATAATAATTAATCAAGTTTTTAATTTTATAATCAATATAATTTTAATAAAAATTTACATAACCTTTTTTAAGTTTTTTTTCTACTTCAGTGTATTTTTTATTTAACTTGTTTTTGACGCACATTTCTATTTTCGTTTTGCGAATTTGATAATTATCATTCAATTTCTGTAAGCGTGATTTCTCATAAAACTTTATATTAGTTAAATCTACAGCAATTTCATAATCTTCACACTAAATAAATTATTATTTTATAACAATTACAAAAATAATTAAGATAAATCAAAATATACCTCTTTTAAAATGTTTTTTTTAGATTTTTCCATTGTTTTTTCTTTTAGAGGGTGTGTTTTAGCATGGTTTATTTTTAATTTGTTTTCTCTAGAAATATCTGAAAATGATGTGTTAATTTTAATGTAATATTATTGTTATCACTTATAAAATTAGAATATTATATTATGTTATCTTTTATACATGTATGTCATATATTATGAATTCACAAGATCACCAATACAGAGTTCCCTTATTTAAGATAATATAATCAATAAACTAGGGAATTAAAACTGATTATTGTACAGATTCAAAGTAACCCTTATAAGTTTATAAAGTTTCCAAGATCACACTAGGGATCGCTACACGACCCTCGTCTACTATAAAAACCCATTTTTTTCTTATTAAAACCAGTTTTATTCGATGATTTCAAAATACACAAAATCTGCGACACTCTACTCAAAATTCTTACTCTCTGGAACTTAGTTTTTTTGCTATTTAATTTGGACTTTAAATTGGACTAAATAATGATGTTTTATTTTTTTTATTTTATCATGGAAATAAATATTAATTAATATTTTAGACCTCAAACATTCTAAAATTATTTTATTTTTATAATAAACCCAAATCAACTTTAACTATTCATTTAATGGTAAATATTTATTATGAGTTAAAGGTTACAATTATTTCAGATTTAAACTAATTTAATAATATTGTTATTTGACCAAGTGTATTGCAACTTTATACTTACTGGGTAGCTAGTCATTGAGTTTAATGTCTTTGTTCTAACGGACATCGTACCGGAAGACAGCACAGAGAAACTTATGAATATATTTTTTTTTATTGTTTAATTTTTGTCTTGGTGATTATTGTGCCGCATCCTTTCAAGGCGCTAGCGCCGGGACACATTGGTCCACCACAATTCCGCCTTGATAAATCTTTTACACAGATATTAGTATATTTAAATCTTCTTTTGGTCAGGCCAGAGGAATATTTGAAAAATATTTCAATAATATATACTCTCACAAAAGTATACTTATTCAACAGAATCAAATAAGGGTACATTATTGAATTATATTTATAATAAAAACATAGAATGTGTAGAATCTCTTACATATAAATAAACAGTCATAGATTTTGTGTAACGGTTTCGTATTATTTATAATTAAACGTTATTTTTGGAACGGTCATATTAACTGTATAACGCGTAGTGTATAACGTGCGAAACACAGTGTGAATTCATAATTAACATTGGATTGTTTGAAATAATCGTTACATTACATGGGACACGAGGTAAGTACACATTTAAATTTTTGTTTTCAAACCAATATTTTTATTTTATCTTTTCTTTTTGGGTTATTACATTAAACTCTATACACAGCACTAAGAAATGTCAAGAAATAACAATAACAACTTAATTAGATAATTTTTTTAATATATGAAATTATTAAGATTAAGCTTGTAAAATTTCAATGTTGGTTTGATTGGCATAAGGGATAAATCAAATAACTTAAAATAATTCTCAATACTTTTATTTTGCAATATTTACTCATATAGAGGTTCGTGATAGCAAAATTGTACAGTTTCACATAGACTTTAAAAGAAATTATATTAAATATAAATTTATTTTTTCTAAAATAATTTTGCCACCGTTCCTCGTAAATAGTGAAAACCCTCCCAAAAATTACAATTTTTAAAACCGGTAAATTTTGACATTTTTTGAACTTTTTTTTCTAAAAATTGCCATAACTTTTTGAAAAATGAAAATAATAATTTTTTATATTGAAACCATAGATATTATTTTTTCATTTGATATGAATTTTTTGAAAATCTGACCATTTATCTGCCCACAGAGGGGGATTAAAAACAGAAACTTATACTCAAAAATTTAACTTTTTCAACTTAAGTTCCGAAAATACTCCGAGCTTCAAACATGTTAAAATAAAGATAATGTTAGACACTGTGCCGCGACCCCACTATGCTTACCGTTTTATATTATTGCTTTGTTCAGAAATAATTATTTTTTGACTTAAAGACTAATGTTTTAGGTTTATTTCATATCTTTAAAATGGTATCAAAATTATATTATTCAATAGCATTATTAATATTTTATAAATTAAGGTTAGAAAATGATTCAACTAAGTAAATAACAGTCTGACAGCAACTTTGAACTAGTATTTAATTTAAGTTAACAATTAAAATAAAGACTGGAGGTGATGTATGGTTTATGTTATTTTTATCATTATGCATCAATCTGCCACATTTCTCCTCACACGAGTATAATAATATACTCGTCAAAAAAAGAACATTTATTGAAATTAAATATTAATAGATTAAAAAATTCACTTGAATTTTTTCCATATTAATTATTTATTTTCCAAAAGATTTATTTTAAATTATGTACATAATTAATGAATATATACTTGACAACCATACCTATTGCGTCGTGTTATCGTAATATCTAGCGTGATAAATGATAAATCTTAGAAGTCTTAAAATTGAAATTGTGACTTGGAGTCATGATAACAAGTTTTAATATCATCAAAGTACAAAGTTATGAAATTTATTAATAAAACTCATATTGATTTATGAATTTTGTTAAAAAATATTGTTTCTATAGTGTTTGAAAATAGATAATATTTACATATCTACCTATTAGACACTAAATAAATTAATTGTTTAATAATATACGTTATCTTATTATTTAATAAAACAAGGAAAAAATTGTCAACACTTTAAAAACTATTTAATAATCAATAATTTTCAATTTCTTCTTTTTATTTTTTTAATAAAAGATCTTGGTAACATTACTCTCAAAAAATTATTTTCGAAAATCAGTATTTTTATTTAGCACCCATAGTGCCAACGAGATTTTGTTATGATTTTCTCATTGGTGATGTCTGGTCTTAAGTCCAAGCCGGTCATAATACCTGTCCCATCCATCACTGGCCTAGCCAAGAATCATCTTGTGAAAGAAGGCCACCATCCTTTCTAGCATGTTAAATTTCGGGATATAGATGGTTATAAAATAATGGTGTGTTTAAAAATATATACTCTGTTTTGTTTGTGAACGGGTCACATAAAATTAATTAAAATATTTGCATAGTTTTATACGTATATAATTATTATTGTTATTGAAAAACATATTTTCACACAATGATTTTTTTTTTTAGTAAACTATTTAATTTTGTAATAATTATTTGATGATATGTAAATTATTATTCTATAAAACCATTAGGTAGTTAAAAAATCTTGAAAATGTGCATTAATTATATGTATGTAATTTATACAGCTCGTATAACTTCACTTGATCTTCTAGTGTCGATAATCGCAGTAAGTTTATTTAGAACTAGGAGGTAGATTTTTAATAAATAAAAATATGTAATTGACATTGTTTTGTTTTAATAACAAATTAAATACTTTATAATTAATCCAAGGTCACATTTGTCATGACATCTCTTGATATTGTATTAATTTATTTATATACAAACCCTTAAATGATTAATTTTTGTATTATTATAATGTATTATTTTCTTCAATAAGAGTTCTGTAACAAATTAAAAATTACGTAGTCATTTTCCTAAAGAGTTATATTATTATCATTATTACCTATATATATTAGGCTGGTCCTTATTTTTCAACTTTATAATAAATTGTGCGGCACCCCCTAATTTTGTTTATTTTTAGATAATAATGATTTTTGTTGAGTTTCGTAAGATTTACTTACCCCCTTCGGGTGCCGAATGAAGGTTGAAAATCCACTGAATAGGGTGGTTTTTTAGTTTTCGGCTAATATCTCAACAACAAAAGCTCAAAACGAAAAATTGTATAGAATAAAAATTATAGACCTTAATATTTTCTATATAAATTGTATCTTTACAAATTCTCGTAGGTTGATTTTTTTCCTCGCCAGGACGAAAACAAAAAAATATTTGAATAGTTCGGTACATCAAACAATTATAAAAGTATTTACGTTTACAGGGACAACTGATTATAATATATACAAAATAAATCATAAAAAGATTATAAAATATACTCTATAATATAAGTTTAAAAAAATGCATTTTATAAATAAGCATACTAAGGTGTCAATGAAAGTACTAGTTTTTCTTTACATAATTGACATTTAAACATGTTGTGAATATCTAGTTTATTTATTGCTGAAATTTTCCAATTTTTTGTCACTAAGCAAGATTATTGTGTTCATTGTTGCACTTTAGACCTTTTACATTATTTGATAATGATCACAATAACTGGAAAATTTTGATAAGTTTGGCTACTTTAGTAATACGATCAATTTATTATCTAATCATTCGCCACTTTTATTTACAACTTGTTTTTTTTACTCGTTTGTTCCGCGGTTCATGCGTTTTGGTATTGTTTAGTGTTTTTTATTTATTCATTTATTCAGCTTAATTAATTTTTTTGAGATATTTGAAAATGACGCGAGAATTTATTTATTTAATTGGCCCAACTAATATTCAAATTCTTGGCAGCAAATTACCCTCCATAGGTGACTGTATGTGTGTATTATTTTCTAACATGCGTTTTGCCAAAATGACGTTGTCTGAAAGTTGTCTACTAGTAATAGAGGAATGTTTAATTTTTTGGAGAAAAGCACGGATTCCAACAAAAGATAAATCACACTGTGTAAAAAAGTTGAAAAAGGAATATGACGCTTGGAGGGCACTGGAAAAAAGTAAAAACCATGGAAGCGAACATCAAAAAAATAAAGAAAAAAATTATATAGAAAGTCTAAATAATCTTTTCGATATTGCTCATCAAGATGCACTAAATATAATAAGTATTGCAGAAGATAGAAAATTTTTGCTCTCACAGAGACTCCCCGGACGCCCCGGTTGTATGCTTGGTGTAGATATGGTTCTTGATGCTAAAGAAAAAAGAAAAGAAAAAAAAATTGAAAAAAAATTGAATAAAAAAAGAAAACATGAATCAGAAGTCTTAAAGTTATTCTCAGGTAATTTAAGATATAACATAATTAAAATATTCAAATTAGATACACGTGATTTTTAATTTTATTTATTGGTATCGTTTTAGTTGAAACACTGTCAGATAGGTCTTACTGACCTAAGTTCGGAGGAGTTGAACAATGAAAACCTGATTTTAGAAGAACCTCAACCAGGTCCTTCTGGTACAAATAGAGGCACAATTCAGTTAATTACACCTAGATTATCAGCTGCATTAGACAAATGCAAAATTAGCGACCGTGATGCCGTTCATATACTATCTGCGTGCCTTGATAGTTTATCCATCGATCAAAATAATTACATTTTAAATAGAACATCCATTAAAAATATTCGGCAACATTTTCGGAAGGAAAGCGCAGATAAGGTAAAGTCTGATTTTTTAAACAAAAAAGTTAATTTTGTGGTAGTTCACTGGGATGGTAAATTACTACCCGATTTGACTGGTCAAGACAAAGTAGATCGTCTACCAGTAATTATAACTAGCCCTGATTTAGAGCAGTTACTTGGTGTCCCTCAAATACCATCTGGAACAGGGCTAGAAATATCATCTGCAGTATATGATAACCTTGCAAAGTGGTCTTTATTGGACAAAGTTCAAGCATTTGTATTCGATACAACAGCATCGAATACTGGGCGTATAAACGGGGCTTGTACACTTTTAGAACAAAAGTTAGATAGGGATATTTTATATCTTGCATGCCGCCACCATGTTTACGAGTTGCTTCTCCAAACTGCAATTGCTGAAACGAAACTTCATGTATCATCAGGCCCAGATATTGCCCTATTTAAAAGATTTAAAAGTACTTGGAATAATATTAATACTAAGAATATTAGCATTTGGAATACAAATAAAAATTTGGAAAATATTGTATCTCCTAAACGCGAAAACATTTTATTATTTTGTCAGGAGGCGATTTTGAAAAAACATCCTAGAAATGACTATAAAGAGTTTTTAGAGCTTGTAATTATAATTCTAGGAGGATCACCACCAGGAGGTATTATTATTAGGCAACCTGGGGCTTATCATCAAGCAAGATGGATGGCTAAAGGCATTTATTGTTTGAAAATTTTTTTACTTCAACAAGAATTCAAATTATCCAAGTCGGAAGAGACTGCAATATGCAGAATATGTGCATTTATTATAAAAATTTATATAAGGCCGTGGTCTATGGCTGACCAATCATGTGAAGCGCCACTAAACGATATGCACTTAATAAGGACTCTATATGAATATAAAAATGATGATAAAATTATTGCAGATTCGTGTTTAAAAAAATTTTTAAATCATTTGTGGTACTTTAATCAAGAATGTATTGTTTTTTCAATATTTGATAATAGAGTTTCGTTAGAAACCCGAAATAAAATGGCAAAAATTATTTTAAATAATTTATCTACTTACCCATCAGATCAAAGCGATTTTGGTCCAAAAAAATATTTTTTAAAAATAGATAATGTGGAGACGTTTCTGAAACAAGAGTTTTTTACAGATATGCTTGAACAAAGTTCGGGATATTTTTTTATAAGATTTAATATCGATACAGAATTTTTGAAATTAGACTCCTCGAATTGGGAAGGTGATAAGTATTACCAAGAAGCGAAAAAAATAGTTAAATCAATCCGTGTTGTAAATGACACTGCTGAAAGGGGTGTGAAATTGATGGAGGAGTTCAATGATAAACTAACGAAAAATGAAGCACAAAAACAATTTATACTTCAAGTAAATTGCAATAAAATATATAGAACGGATTGCTAAATTACTAATTTATACTTAACATGTTTTAGGTCGTTCAGAAATATCGAAAAGTTTTTCCAGATCACAAAAAAAAATCGATGACAGCAACATTCTAATTTAAATGTCAATTATGTAAAGAAAAACTAGTACTTTCATTGACACCTTAGTATGCTTATTTATAAAATGCATTTTTTTAAACTTATATTATAGAGTATATTTTATAATCTTTTTATGATTTATTTTGTATATATTATAATCAGTTGTCCCTGTAAACGTAAATACTTTTATAATTGTTTGATGTACCGAACTATTCAAATATTTTTTTGTTTTTGTCCTGGCGAGGAAAAAAATCAACCTACGAGAATTTGTAAAGATACAATTTATATAGAAAATATTAAGGTCTATAATTTTTATTCTATACAATTTTTCGTTTTGAGCTTTTGTTGTTGAGATATTAGCCGAAAACTAAAAAACCACCCTATTCAGTGGATTTTCAACCTTCATTCGGCACCCGAAGGGGGTAAGTAAATCTTACGAAACTCAACAAAAATCATTATTATCTAAAAATAAACAAAATTAGGGGGTGCCGCTATGTTTTGTTCAATTTTTTTTTTTAGCCTTAGTAGATAAAGACCAGCCTAATATATATATTTTAACTGAGAGTTAAATAGAATCTATTTAATTTTTGAAGATCTAAAAATTAACTTTTAAGTATAACAACCACAAAAGCGTGTTAGTTTTCGAAAATGTCAAAATTATTTACATAACAATTACTCCGTTTTCACATTTATCCAGATAAACGCATCGCTTGAGTTACAAAAATAAATTTTTAGTCTCGAGATTCCATTAGATAGTAAATCTATTCATTTTCAAATGAATAATGTTTAATATTAAGAGATTAAAATTTAATAGATTGGGATAAACAATTTTTTGACGAATGTATCAATACTGCCGTTATTGAATGTTACAAAGTTTTGAGAAATATAATTCTAAGAAACATACCTCAGTATTATATCAGAAAAAAAATGTCCATCGTGGTTTAGTGTTGAACTTATATTTTAACTGAAATATGATTTAAAAAAAGTGTAACTCATAAAAATTATAAATTATTAATAAATTTAATTTAAAAGCTAAAATTAAAAATGTATGACTAAAATTTTTTAAAAATTTCAGATTTAAAAAAAAAAAACTCTCATAGCTGCCATCTTTTATCAATTTAGACTTGTTTTTAAAATTTTAGGATTGCCCACAGACACACGAGAAGTACCCTGAAAATTTTATTGATATCCGTTTGTTTTATGACTGAGTTATGGTCTCTTTTTTAAGCCCACGTGCATAGTTTTTATTCGAACACCGTTTTATTTCGTTCGTTTTCATCATTCTCATTGCAATTTTATGTATACTTTATTTTTAGTTTACTGACAAACAAATAAAACCGTATTTAGAAATTATATTTTTGTCCCTGTGGATAAGGGATAAGAATACTTCCCCGGCCCCTCTGCCAGTCGTAAGAGGCGACTAATGAGGTTGTATCAGATCGACAGCCGACGTAAAAATCTTTTGTCAAAAAAGTATGAGGAATCCTGAATAGAACTTAGGCGGATTGTCCCATCTCAGATGTACGCAGGGACAACAGAAAGTAGTTAAAAATGGAGAAGGCCTAAGGAATAAAGTGTTTGATACCAGCCGGACAACTTGCGCGGTAGCTGTTTCACCAGTCATGTGTATAGATCTTCCCAACGCTTGTAGTGTCAACGGTGTAGGGACATCACAACTTTACTCTAGGCTGGACTCGTGTATAAGGGAGAAAGATAGATACAAAGTAAGAATAGGTACTTGGAATGTTGGAACATTAACTTATAAAGTAGAGAATTAGTAGAAGTATTGATGAGGAGAAAAGTTAACATTTGTTGTGTGCAGAAAACTATGTGGAAAGGAGAGAAATCAAGGGAAATAGTTTAATTTATTCTTTTTGATATTTACTCATTTTAATGTGGTTACTTTATTATTGTTGTACTTTTCTGTGCAAAACACATATCATGCATAGAGGGTACACCAACTGGAATCTGTGACCATTCTGAAAAAATGACTATAACCCCAAACTATATTAATTATTATTATTACATGAGTTAATTTTGAACTTACATAGCATGTATCAATTTTATTAAGATTCATTATTTTGTTGAAATTCCTAATAATTTATAGTTATATTCAAAGAAGCTAAATGTTATATTGTTATATTTTAAATAAATATTTGGTTAAAATTCAGAGTTTAATGTTTTTGTATCAAATACAAAAATAATAAATTTTTTTAAATTTTTTGATTAATATTTCTCGTAACAAATATTCACCTGACTTAATTTTTTTTAAATACTTTTAAAATGGATTTGTTTGTCAGCTAAATGTGATTCAATTCTGTTTAAATCGGGTTTTACGTAGGTCTATTCCATAAATTTTTTGAAAATATTTGTAGTCATTTTAAAAGATTTATTCATATATTTATTTTAATAATCACAAGAAGTCAACCTTCAGACAATAGTTATTTTGTGACCTGTAGATTTTGTAATTTTGATAATCTAAATACCAACTAGTCCATTAATTAACGATTGCTCCTCTCTTTCTTAAAAAGAAGGACAATAGAAAAATTGAAAATAGAATAGAAAAATATTTATAAACTATTTTTAAGAAAAATTATAACAAAATTGCATAATTAAATTGCACAAAAAAACTATTTACAGTAAGGAAAAATATACAAAATGGATAGAAATGAGATTATATTAATCATTTAATTGGCATAATAATGCTACCCCACGATAGATCCAGTGTGAAGCACTTTTATCAGTATTTAACAACATTGGTAAAACATAATTTGTTGAATGACCAGTGGTAGATAGTATGCCTTTTCTTTCTGATGTTTTATAAATAGGACAAACATATCTATAATTTTCCACCAACTCATTTTTTCTAATAGGAATAAACCATACTAAAGGTAAAATATCCGTTAAAATTTTTGGATATTGTTCTTCAAGCACCATTCTAAAAGAAAATTAAAGTAATTTAAGTAAATAAAATATTATAACATATAATTCATTTTAAAGATTGTGAACCTAAATTGATTCATAATCGATTTGAGCATTAAAAATTGCTAATGTAAATTAAAATTATTACAAATGCAAAAGGATTTGATAAAAAGGATTGGAAATATTAATAGTTATGGAGTAAACAATATGAATATATTATACTAATAAAATAAAATTTCTATCAAATGGAGTAAACATGGACGAAAATATGCCCATGTTAGCTAATTATAATAAATTTTTGTTAATACTTGGATCTATCCCATCTTGCACCATCTAAAAATAATCCGTAGCAGTAAACTCCATCTTCAGGTACTTTATTTATCCTGTCTGTTTTCTGAACTTGAAAATCAAAACATAATTGATCTATTGGAATTTGATACCGTCGAGCAAAATTTTGCATGGTACCCGTTAAAAATGCTTGAGTGAAAAAAAATCCACTCAACCAAAAATTATTTGGTTTACCATTCTCATACCAATTCTGTAATAAATTTGGTTTAAATATTTTTGATATTAAAAAAGACTATTTAATGATATTAGTAAAGTAATGGAGTGTACTATGGAAAACAGTCTAAATATTATTACTAGGTTAGTTTTATAAAAAGCTATGATAAGAGGGTACTAATGAGCGATGATGTGAAAAAAGGTGAAAAGTATATTTTAAAAAATTGCAGAATGAAGAGTATCCAAGAGAAACATTAGAGGATATTTTATGGAAAAAAAGACTGGTATATTTAATTGGTGAGAGATATGGGATTTTGTGGAGAACATGAGGTAAGTAAAATGAGGAGTTCAGCGACAATAGGCGAGGACGTGATAGGAGAAGTGTAAAGTTTCAAGTATTTAGGATCAGTTATGCAAAAGAGTGGTGGTATTGACAAGGATGTAAGACACAGGATTAAGTGAGGGTGGTTGAAGTGGAGAGAAGCGTCTGGTGTCTTATGCGATAAAAGAATTCCAATGAGGCTGAAAGGTAAATTCTACAAGACTGTAGTGAGGCCAGCTATGATGTAACTATGTTTAGGATAAGGGTGACCTGGGAGTTGAGAAATGGCGAAGAAAAAGAAGATAAATGGGACATAATGTGTACAATTGAAAACATCAGATACTATTTTGTTCTGAAGTTGAGCTATACTTTTTCCTATTAGTTGTAGCTATTGGGTTACTACACGTCAACATTAACGGTAGAAAAAAGACATTGGTAAACTACTTAAATAATCATTTGTCTGCTACATAAATCTAATCTTTATAATAAACTGATATTGACCAACTTAACAATTGAAAAATAAAACTATAATAATATACAATCTTAAACTCTAAAAATAATTTAAAACTAAAAAAAATATTATAAATAGTAAAATGGCTTTCCGAGATATGAAAGTGGAAGATTTTACTAAAAACTAGAGCTTATCAGCAACTAGTATGATCATTGCAATTTACATTACGCGTTTGTTTAAAATTTTTTTGTGTTATCTACAAAAATGGAAATTAGTAACATTTAGTAAAAATCTAGTTATCTCTTATTTAAACTAGTGATCAAATTAATTAATTATTGGGTAAATTCCAAAAAAGTAAACTTATTTTGTTTATAAATCAAATTTACAAGAAATATTTAACCTAAGAAATTAAAAGGACAAGCTTTTCAAATTAGCAAAAAATGAAAAGAAATTTGTATCTTTTTTATCCTCTTGAAGCTTATGTTATTTCAATGTGTAGAGTTCATATATAGTTTGTTATTAAAATAATAAATGATATATTTACTTGAAAAAATTGTAGTCTCTCCAATAAGTTTTTAACATAGCCTGCTAATGATTTTAAACTTGGATATGAATATTTAGACCATAACATTGGATATTTGGAAATTGCTAATGATGAAGCCATAGTTTCTAATTCAGGTGTCATTACAATGGCACCCTTAATAGCTTTCGAAAGATCGTGCAAGCTTTTGCGAACTACAGATAAAAGTGTATTAAAGCGTTCCATTTCTTGAATAAGAACTGTATTCATTGACTCCTTATACATAACTGGATATTTATTTCCAGCAGTCTCTATGTCAAAATTTTCAGGGAGCTTCGATAATATATCCATTATAATTGCCATCAATAAATTATCCATAGAATCATTTTCATCTGCACCACTAACGCCAGTTTCAGTCACTGACATTAATGAATTAAAAAGTTGCATCGAAGTTTGTAAATCTTGGGTAATACCTGAATTCATATGTAGTCCAAAAACTTCTGGATTAGGAGTTTTGGGAATTTCCTAGTTTTACCAATTAAAAATAATTTTTAAAATAATGTTTTATATGTTAAATTATATATTTTTCTTAACCTCAATTTTTTTAATAAAATCATGATAGTTATTTCGAAAAGGTATGCCATATTTGGTGCTCAAAGGGCAAAACAGATAATTAGGATCTGCGACAACTTCAGGACAACAAAAAATATTTAATATAGTTTTCATAGTTCGTCTATCCCAATCGTCAGTTACCCGGCCACCATAATTACACTCTCCTATTAAATATGTTATTGCATCGAATGGAATATCCTCAAATTCATTTATGTACATCTATTAAGTTCATTAACAATAATATTATCATACATATATGATATTTTAAGTATCTTTTTTACTTGAAGTTGCAGTATTGAAATATTATAATCTGATTCATTGAAGCCATATGGTATATTCCAACCAATAGCTCCAAATTTTTTTCTTTCTTGTACTACAGCGTGGAAGAATGTAATACCATAGAGCAATTTAGTAAATGGTCGTTCTTTACTTGGACAACCTTCAAAAAATTCTTGATTTTTAACAGGGTGTGATTGGTAGTTTCGAAGCATATTTGCTTGTAATCCCATAGGAGGTTCATTAGTCATTTTTACACCATTTTCAAGAACAGATACTGGAAACTAAAAAAATAAATACAGAACTTTATATGTCATGAATTAATTTTAAAAAATTACTTGTGCTGATGGATAACTAGTTAACCATAGTCTAAATGCACTATTTGTATTAGACATATTTAATGAATTACAAATTAATTCCAATTTCCCCATCCATGAAGTAGCTAGATGACAATTTTGTAAACAAACCCAACCACCAGTTTGCTGTGCGTCTTCAATTAAAGCTGCAGCGATTGGTCCCTAATATTTTAATTTTTTTTAATAACTAGGAAATAATTAATACCTATGTTACTTAAATTAATTTTTTTTAATCATTTACTTGTCCTTGGCCTAGGGAAACACTTTGTAACTTTTCAGATTGGCCTTTTTTTTCAGCAAATTGTAATAAATTAGCCATTGGGTCCACTCCAGGTGAAAGTACAAAGATAAGGGGAGTTAAACAAATAGAATCTCCGTAAGACTTGCTAATATCGAATGGAGGCGGATGTGTAAACTTTTCACCTAGTTCTTTTTCTATTAGCCTTATTATGACTGGTGTGACTTTGTCAGGTCGAATAGTGCGTATAACAAGAATCTTTTGAAAATTACTTAGTTTATCATACCATGGATTTGGAAATTTTGAGTTATGAGGTTCTACTAGATCGTAGTACTCTTTCCATTCATTAATATTTTGAATAAAATGTTCTTTTATACCTATAAAAGATGTTTAATACTATATTTTTTATTTCAACAAAAATATATTAAACAGTTTTAAAATTATATGATTGTTATTATTAATATTTTTTTGTACCTATAAATGAAAAGTTAAAATTTCAATTCTTAAAATTAATAATATGTTAATTTATGTTATTAAAACCAAATGGTTCTATGCCAATATTTTATTTTTTTACAAGAGAGCGTTTTTAAGATTTGTACGTATTTTTTAGTAAAAAAACACATAATTGTATACATTTTTGACATATCATAGTCATCAAAATAAAGAGAATAAGTAAAATATAAAAGATATCAGAATTTTTCCGTATTAAGCACTAAGTTCTACACACAGAATTTTTGATAGAAAATTTATCAACATCTTACATTTATAAATAATAGCTTAATTTTAGAGAAGATTAAGCATATATCCTGTTATATAGTAGTTATTTATGGTGGAAGGTGGAGTAGTGTTCAAAGAATAGTTAAACTGTGGGTACACCAAAAGTGTAATATTTGTAGTACTAATCGGGTAACTAAAAATGTGTGGAAATATAAAACTTTTTGGTTATAAAATAATTGTTAAGAATAAAATATCTTTCTAGAAAATAACTAAATTAACTATTATTTAACTTATGCCTAAATAGAATTATTTAGTTCATTGAATCTCATTTAGTACTTACTCAAATTAATTTATTTATACAAAAAAATTATTAAGGGCTAAATAATTAAAAATAATGTCCAAAAGTAATTTTGGAATAAATCTAACATAGAACCTTTTGGTTTTCATGCTGCGATTTTCTAAAAAAAGATAAATTGATGAATCCTAGAAAAGTATTTAACATAATAATGAATAAAACGTCCAGTCACTTTTTAAAAATGATTTTAAAAATAATGTATGAAGTATACAGTGTGATTTATTAAGTTTACTAAGCCCATTTTTTCGTTAAATTAGGCGTGGTAAGATTATGTGGTCTAAATGCTAAAGAAAAAAAAAATGTTGATTGTTTTACCAAAATGAAAGCCTCAGTTTTCAAGATCATGCTAGGAATCACTAGATCATCCCTTATGACTATAAAAAGCAGTTCTAATGAATAACCTATAAAACCAGTATTAACCTTTAAAATTTACTAGTTCATTTAATCGATATAACTGATCCCAGTTTTTTTCGAGAAGCCAATCACATGGATTATTCTCAGTATTTTTTAGACCAACACCGCCACTTATTAGGAACATAAACTCTTGTTTTTCTATTTTATTCTCAGCCCTGTAATGCAGAAATTGTTTAAATTTAAATTATATTGTATACAGAAAAAAAGTACTTACAGCATTATAGTTGAACACATAATAAACGAGAATAATGTTTTATCTTTTTCAAATAACGAACGACATACATTGGAGTATAAATTGTATGTAAATGTTTCTTTCAATGCTTGTAATCTTACGTTTATAAATTTTGATTTATTTCTAATGACAAAAATTAATTATGTTTTACAACATTAATCCAATTTAAAAATATCAAACATAAGTGAAAATAAAAATATGTTCATTTACGCTGTTTCAATAGTCATTATGTATATGTTTATATACCAAACTAATGAATAATGATACATAGGATCAAGATTAGGTAAATTGGTGATACAATAATAAAGTATTGAACAGTGTTCAGCGATTGGTTTATATTGTAATCTAAATTGATCTATTACTGCAACAGTATCAATTGAAGCTGCTTGTTTTATGGTGATTTCTCTTGCTAATACCTATAATTGTTAGCAAAAACAAAAAGATTAAAATAAATTGAACTATTTTCTATGCATTTTAAAATCTTCTGAACTATTTTGATACCTTAGAATTATCCAATACATCAACTGCATTTTCATCTTCTAATATGTTTCCTGGTGCTGAAAGTATTTGCAAGATGTTATTTTCTACATCTAATAATGCTCTTGTATTTGTAGCGCTTTCGATAATTAACTGTTGTCTTTTAGATTCTAAATCTGGCCTAAAAATACATTAACATTATATGATGTAAAAATACTAAGGTCTATAATTTTTTACTATTATAATGTATAACTTACCGTTCTTTCGCAACAACAATTCCAAGTAATTGATCTTCTAAGCCTTCCACAGTTAAAGCAAAATTAATAATAGTCACTTTATTGAACACTTCTGGTAAGTAATGAGGGTTTCTTAATTTTGACGTTATATAAAGCTTAAATTTCGGATTATAGTCAATAACGTTATCTCCAAGAGCAATATAATAGGAATTTCCTAAAAAATAAGATACAATTAAATAGGTAAAAATAAATTTTTTGTTGCTATAAAAGTTGATCCAAATAGTAATTCTGATTTTTTAAACGAAAGTTCACCTTGTTTGTACATTTGTTTTAATAAAATTGGATCTAACGGTGGATCCAAATCTTCAAGTACGTTTTCAATTAATACTGGTTTTCCGAATTCAATACATATTTCAATATTTTTCATGTAAGTAGGGTCATTTAATTTTACAATGGTTAAATCATTCACTCTTTCCATTGTTTTGATCCATTTATGCGCTTGACCTTGAGGATCAATTAATAGTGACCATCTCTGTGATTCATCCATAATTATGGCATTACTAATTGAAAAAGAATCCATTGGTAGGCTATTAATAGTCCAATTTTGAATTTTAATAGGTACACCTAATACATCGATTAAGCTATAATCGTCTGAACTTGGGATTTGTAGATTTTTACATAACGTTTTCCAAACATTTACTGCCGTAATTCTTAAAATTCAAAATATTACAATCTCTTTTAGCTATATTGAGTTTAAATTAAATGTTTTTAATATTAAAATATTACCGGAACTGTGACGTAAATGGTGCTAAATATGCAATAATACCACATGATATGAGAATGTCACCTGGAATGCAATTATAGTTGTGTTGAAGTTCTTCGGCACGTTGCGCCCAACGATGTTTTTCTCCACCAAGACTACCTAGAATAATTAATTTATCCAAGAATAAAATATAAATTTGTTTATTTATTAAGTACATAATACCTATAAGTTTTTCAGCTTTTAACAATTTGCTCTCACATAATGCTACTTCAGCTAGCAAATTTTCTTTGTTTTTTTCAGTTTCCTCTAAACGTTCTTTTAAAGAGTCTAATTTTTCTTGTAGTTGTTGTACTTGCTTTCTTTTTTCTTCGAGAATTGCCATTGTTGCTTCGTATTCAGCATTAGCTATTTCCAGTTTTTCTTTTTTTGGTGCAACTATTTTTATTACTTGATCATATTTATCTAATGCTATTATCCATTTGCATAAGCCTTCGGCTGCACTCGAAGCTTTAGCCACAATATGTGGTTTAAAATTTTTGTCTGGTAAATAGGTTTTTCGAATGACAGTCATAATTGAAATTGGTATATTATCTTTATCATAATCCTTTAGTTGCTGTAGAAAATTCATGTCACCAAGTAACCTTTTACTTGGGCCCCAATAATCCAATACCTTACACAAATTATTTAGATTCATAATTAAAAATACATATAAATAAATATAAATGGTTAAATCATTACTTTTTGTCCAGGTTTATTAGGATCTGGAATTTTATATGGAGCTTCCCCTTTCATGACACAAACTGCAGCCATAACAGTTTTTACTACGTCAGGTGGATTTTTCATTGATTTTACTAGTGTTATATCAGCTGGTTTTAGAGTATTCAATGCATCAATTGCATCTGTAATAATATATAGTAGCTAAATATTTAAGGGAAAAATATACAAATATGAGAAGGGGATCAGAAAACTTGTGACGACTTAAATTGAGAATATTCATTCTTTTGCTTATTAATTCATAATTTATGCCACTACATGAATATAATTTGATTCTTACTTAAAATAATTAACCTTATTATTATTACATTTGTTATAAAATAATGAAATTATTATAACTTTTAATCCTAGAGTAATAACAATATTATAGTAGTGTAATATTGAATTAATTATTATTATTTACCCTCTAAAACTGGTATAGCTAATGCTAGGTCAGCTTCACATTCAGTTTTTAATTCATTAGCTGCATTAGCTTGTACATTTGCTACTTTTTCATCTTCTTGGACTCTGGCAGTAGCTTTTTCAACTTCAACAGTTTCTCGAGATATAATTATCATCATTTCTTCGGTATCTTTTTGTGCTTTCTGTAGTTGAGGTTGTAGTTTGAATAAGTCCTCTTTCATTTGATTGACTTGGCCCGTTGCATATTCTAGCTCTTGAAGTCCACCAACATATCGCATTTTTGCTTCCATAATTTCCTTTTGTTTAAAATTAGTGCAATCTGTATAGGCTTTAATAAGATCAAGGTAAGATGCAGATGTAACATATGTATGACGATGTGTTATTTTATAAAAATCAGACGAGAGCTTTCTAAACAAACATATTTTTCAGTATAAATCAATTTATTTATTTTTTATTATTTTTACCGAGCATCAACGTGAAAACTTTGACAAACTGTTACTGCTGAATTTTTTATTTTATCTGAAAGATTTACACCACTCAAATATTTACGAGCAACCATTTCTAACGCATCTTCTGGCCAGTCTTCAAACCAGTCAATTGTACAACAACTGACCATTGATGGGTATAATCTAAGACGATTTCTAAAACTTGATCCAATTGGACTGAAGCATAAACAAATGTGTAAATTTTGTTTGCATCTATTAGTAAAATAGTTAAAAACTACTAATGGAGCAATATCTAAGTTTCGGTTTCCACCTTGAGCTGCTAACCTGACCATCTAAATTATTAATTAAATATGCATAGGTGTTATAGGAATATCTCCTTAAAGATGTTTAGAAAAATTTGAATACCTCTAAAATTTCTTGTTGCTCATCCATGGCAAAGAGATTCGGTATTTCTCCAGAGTTTAATAATGCATCAATATCTTGTAAAAAGTATTCTTCTTTTATTTGACCTTCAGCAAATAAAAATACTGTGGGCCTATTTTTTCCTCCTGATTCTTTTAATATCATTTTCATGTCATCTCTCCACTCATTAAAAGTGTAGCTTTTAGTTATTTCTGGTTGAAAAACATTATAACTACAAATGGCTGCTGCTAAACGAGTAAGAGATTGTCGCCCTGAACCACCAATTCCAACCAATAGAGCATTGCCACTTGGTGTAGTTAATATACGACATATTCTTGATAGATGTTCAAGAGCATATCTAAAAAGAAATTATTTTTTAAAATATTTTGAGAACTGTTGACATAATTTTTTAATATTTTTTTTATTTAAAATAAATCATATCTAAAAAATCATTTCTAATGATTGAAAAATATACGTTTAATTACTTGAATAAAACTATGTTAAGTTTCGATTTATGTGTCATATCATATTCATCCATTACCATTTTTGTAACATTTTCAAAAGCCTTTAACGATGGTGGTTCTTCATATTTCTTATCTTCTAAGGCATCCAAATCCAATGCACTTGTGAAGATAAGATTCGACATATTCTCATGGCATATTGGCTATGTTAACATATGTTAAGTAAGTTTTTCAAGTAATTTTTATTGTTACTATTCATAATAATTACAGTTGATGTAGATAAATAATTGAACAAAACATCAAATGTGTCTAGGAAGTATTGACTAACATTTTTTCGAATTTCTGTAAATAACCATTCTCTATCTTTATCATCAATTAGACGATCATAAAAAACTCGCATAATTTCATGAACCCATAACCTTTTTTCGACAAATATTTTAAGTATAAATTTTAGTGTTTTATAGCATTACATGAGAAATTATATTTTAGATAATTTTATTTATAAAATATCTTCATCTTCTTCAGCTGTTCTCATATCGCATTCAATAGCATCCCTCCATCTCTTTTTTGGTCTTCCTCTACCTCTTCTTCCTTCAACATTCATTTCTATAACTGTTCTTACAGCTTCCGATTCTTCTCTCTTCATAACATGACCAAATTATCTAAGTCAATTTCAATCATCATATTCACGATTGATGCTGCACCTATACTCCCTCTTATATGCTCATTCTTTATTCTATCTAACTGATCCTAAACACTTAAAATTCTCCAACTCTCCAATCACGTCCTCGCCTATTGTCACTGACCTCCTCATTTCACCTACCTCGTGTTCTCTTTTGTCAAACTCGTACTCTATATACTCCGTCTTACTTCTACTTATTTTTAA
Source organism: Daktulosphaira vitifoliae (assembly GCF_025091365.1). Classification (NCBI taxonomy): domain Eukaryota; kingdom Metazoa; phylum Arthropoda; class Insecta; order Hemiptera; family Phylloxeridae; genus Daktulosphaira; species Daktulosphaira vitifoliae. Next base: position 29,928,682 of record NW_026099573.1, read on the forward strand.
ACCCTTTTCTTCAAGAGCTGATCTCCACACCTTTAGCCTTTAATTAATTTCCTCCTTATTTTCTCTTACTAACACTATATCGTCAGCAAACAACATGCACCACGGCACCTCTTCTTGTATTTCTCTAGTAATTTCATCCATTACTATAGAAAATAAGTAAGGGCTAAAGCAGAACCTTGGTGCACTTCTACCCTTACCCGAAAACCTTCTGTTACTCCTCCTACACTTTTTACCTTGGTACAAGTGCCATCATACATATCCTCTATTATATTAATGTACCTTTTCGGGACTCCTTTTCTCATTAATGACCACTTTAAAACCTCTCTCGGTACTCTGTCATATGCTTTCTCCAAATCTATAAATACCATACACAGCTTTTTCTTCTTTTCCCTAAACTTTTCTACTAGTTGCCTCACTTAAAATAATGGCTTTATTGTTGACTTACCAGGCATAAATCCAAACTGGTTTTTAGATACCGATGTCTTATTTCTTATTCTCTTATTTATTACCTTTTCCCAAATTTTCATACTATGACTCATTTGCTTTAGGCCTCTATAATTTCCACACGCTTGTATGTCTCCTTTACCTTTAAATATCGGAACCATAATACTATTCTTCCATTCATTTGGAATTTCCCCTTCTAATAAGATTTTATTTAAGAGTTCCTTTAACCACCTTATCCCAACACCGGCTAATATTTTCCATCGTCTACTAGCACTTCATCTGGTCCTACTGCTTTATTCTTTTTCATTGATGCTACAGCCTCCCATATCTCTTTCTCACTAATTAAATCTACCAGTTCCTCATTCCACGAAATATCCTCTAATATCTCTTTTGGGTATTATTCATTCAGTAATTTTTCAAAATACTTTTTCCACCTTTTTTTCACATCATCATCACTCGAGAGAACCTTATTATCAACACTTTTTATACACCTTATATAATGATAATCTTTAGACCTTTTCTCTCTTATCTTTGCAAGTCTATAGATTTCTTTCTTACATTTTATTTATAAAATATAAATACTGTAATTTAATTTTTAATGTTTAAAAATATAATTTATTGAAATGATATCGGGTAGTTCAATATAAAATTTAATGATCATACTTCGTAAAAATTTTTTTGTTTGTGTAACTTTCTTTTCTAAACATGAGTATCCCATTAGTTACTTTCGAAATATCTCTTAAATTAAATAAATAATGAGACTTAGCAGGTGTTGGAGCTAGATTGGTCATAGCAGATCTATATAAATGAATTGTAGACTCAACTATGCTGTCAATAATTGGCATTACTTCTAATGTGAATCCATTCCTCTAAAGTACAGTAAAAAATATTTCATGTATTTTATAATAAAAAAAATTTGTTGTTTTCATACTCTCAATCCTATTTGGAGTAATGTCGAATATATTTTTGTTATACTTTCATCATCAAACGAATTTATTGAAAATAGTCCGAAGTGTCTTAAAAATCTATAATAGACATCTTGTCTACTACCACCAGGTGGCCCAATGGCAGTTAGAAGGAGAATATCTTTTATGTAAACTTTACTGGTGTCATGCAAGTCATACCAATGTCCATGATCGAAAAATTGTCTTAATAACTCAATAGGGGGTTGTGCTCCATATTGTTCTTTAACTGGCATGTTCATATCATCAACAAATATAACACATTGTTTACCTATTGGAGGACCATAAACTCCACGTTTTCGTTTAATAAGTTTTGATATTACCATTTCTTGTGTAAAATTAGCAGACGTCTGACTTGTAAATGTAATAAAAGATGGAACATATTTATCCAACGATAATTTAGTCATCATGTACTTTTTTATATAAAAACTTTTTCCTGTTCCAGTAGCTCCGAATAATAATAAGGGTTTCCGGAAATGAATGAACATATCGACTAAATGTAGATACCTAGATTATTAAATGCAATTTTAAATCTTTTTCATTTTCGAATTTTATTAATAATCAAGATTAAAAATTTTAAAATAAAATTTATTAAAAACATTAAGTTATTTAATTTGTAAACATTTTTGGAGGATTTAATTTCTAATTTAAGTATTTTTCTTGTTAACCTGAATAATGTATTAACTTCAAGTCAACTATCAGCAGTATAAGAGTTAAGAAAATTTTGTTCAAATTTCTTTGAACATAGAAAAGTTAAAAAATATGAAGAAATTATCCTTAAACTTAACATACTATATCCTAAATGAGCTTAATAAGTTTAAAAAATGTATGAGCTGGCGTAATTTTGTTTATAATTACCTTGATGTATCAATGGTGTGTACTAAAGTTTGTTCTATGTTACTCATTTCTTCTATTTTATTAGTTTTTGCTATTTCTGTCCAGTGTTTCCATGAGCCTTTTGCTGTGCAACCGAAGACATAATCATATAGTAATCCTTCGTTTGGGACGAGAATTTCTATACAACTAATATTTTCAGGTGGTGGAAAATTAGGGTTATCACCTCTCCATAGTTGTCTGAAGTAGGAATCAAAAACTGGCCTGGAAGAAGAATCTAATGTACCACCAAATCCCCATATTGCTGCATACACAAATGATCCATGCAAATAATTAGTAAAATAATCATAATACATTTTATTATCAACAGAAGCATTTTTTAGTTGCATTTCGAGTAGATTTAAAACATTCCTATATATATATATATATATAAAATTATATTAATAAATAATAGTAGCAACCATAATTTTTAATTTTAGAAACCATACATAACCATGTTTGTTTCTCCTGCTGTTGTTAATTGAGTACAACTTCGACGAATAAAATAAAGACACGGTGGTGCAATCCAATCAAATAAACTCATTATATCAATACCATTTTGACCAGTAGACCAAAATTCAGAACATGTTTCCATCCAGGATTCCAGTAAAGGTTTCCAACCCAAAATAATAGGGTCCATGTATATCATTCCACATCGAGATACAGTAGCAGGAGATGCCTTAATAGCCAAAAAATTTGGAGTTATTAAATTTAAAAATATCTGAGAATATTATTTACTTGTGTGAGATCCATCACTTCAAATATCATAGACATACAAGAAGGCATACTCATGACTTCCCCTGAATTTAAACACAACTTTTTATTGTCATCCAAAACAGTGTTCATATTTTCTACCCAAACGGCGTCAACTGGTCCATCAAATATTAACCATTTCCTATTTGAGTTTTCTGACATTGAAAATCGTCTTGATGTTTAATACAATTTATTTATTAGGTTAATAATATAATTGCAGATATAAGGCTTTAAAGTGTTACCTAAACGTTGTAGCTACAACACCGTCTGTCCACTCGTGTGATATATCATCAAAGCACCCATACAGCTGGCTCATTGTTAAGGCTTTAGGGTTAATAGTTTCATATTCAACTATCTCTTCTCCTTGATTTAACTTATTTTGTAAAGTCAAACTATCTGCCAATACCTTCAATATAGATGTTTTTCCACCAAAAGGATAACCAACCATCATAAATCCATGTCTAACGATCATCATTTCATAAGTTTGTATAAGTTTCTTTATGAAACTATTTGTTAGTTGTAAATGCCTTTTATTACATACCTTAGAAAAACGTTTTTATGTACACATTTTTACTAATGTATTTATCTCTACTTACGACTTTAGCAGCATTAAGAAAATTATCGTATTTTGGATCAGGCAATTTCACTCCAGGGAATAAATCAGATATAATACCATTGAATAAAGGAACATCTTTGTTTAAAAATTTTGCCAAATTTACATCTAATATTGATCTCAGTAAGAGTTCAGATTCATCATCGTTGGGAAATTTCATTTTTAAATTTCCAGCAGCAGTAAGAACTGTTTTGACTGCTCTCATACCTGATAAAAATTATTTTTTTTTATTTAGCCTTTGCAAACAAAGTATATAATTTTTACAAACCATAGTCATAGTGAGATTGAGAAGATAGTTGTTCAGAACACAACTTATACGTAGTAACAATTTTTACTGATAGTTCACGTGCATTGACAAATCCATTTGAATATAGTTGTATCTCACCAATCATTGTGTAATCTGGTACCATCATAGCTACTGTTCTGAATAAAACCTGTTCATACAAAAATTATAAATTGTTCAATGTAGGATCAAAATTTACGTAGTTTTTTATACCTTCAAATTATCTGGTAGTTCTGATCTACCTGCGTATCCAGGATTCATAGTAATACACACATAACATCTCTTATTTAAAATTATTTCTGTTCCTTCAAAAATAAATGTTTCAAGATTGGCTCTAACTGCTTGAGCAATACATAAAATTTGTTGAGCAATTACTGAAAGAACCTCAATATCAATCCTATTAAATTCGTCAAAACATGCCCAAGCTCCAGCAGATGCTAAACCTTTAAAGAACTAAAATACAATATTTAAAATGTACATTAAAAAGCATGTTTCTATTACGTAAAAATTACTTTTCCCATTGCTAAATAATCAAGACTGTCAGAGCAATTATAAACTACACATTGTACAGCCAAAGCTTTTGCTAAGTCTTTAGTTGTTTCAGTTTTTCCAGTGCCAGCGGGTCCTTCGGGTGCTCCATTTAAATGTAAATGGTATGCACTAACTAATGTTCGATAACATCTATCAGTTAAAGGTGTTATAACAAGTCTAGGAGAGTTTCCTAAGTATTCATAAGCATATTGAATGGTTGCATTAGTGATACGAACCATTACATTATCTTCCCAATAGTATCTAAAAAAATGTTTATCTAAATAAATGTAACTATAATGACATAGAGTTTCATACCTAAGTTGACTAAGCCATTTAAAATCCATTGCTTGAGAAACATGGTTAATTTGCAATTCATTAACGACATCTCTTCCATGTACATTTAATGTCACTAATGCTTCCAGAGTTGTTCTAGTTTGCGAATTTAATTTTCCACGAACCAAATCAACTATATTGTTCAATTGATTCTAGAAATTATTTATATAAATATTAGTAGTAATGAATTTGGACTAAATTTAATAAATGTAATCCTTTAATGCATCTTGTTGAACGTTTAAAACAATTTTAAAATCAGATTTAATTAATTTTTAAAGTATACAATCAATGTATGATATATTTTTTAATGGTGATTAACGTTAAGACATATTATTTTATTTATAATGTCTTCGAGTAAGATTCTAATAATTGTAAGGTAATCAATAGACTTAAATAAGCAATTTTTAATCATTTAATGTTTTTTATTTAAAACTGCTATTACATTTTGAGGAATCGATGAATAGAAACTAAACTTTTTTATAGATACATTAGGTAGTGACTAATCATTTGGTACTTTTTTTTTTCAATCTGACCCTTTACCTGCCTAAAGGGGTATTTAAAATGATAATTTTATATATAAACTATTAACTATATTATATTTTTTAATTTATTTTGTATAAATTTTTGAAAAATATATAGATTAATACGACATAGTTTTTTTTAAATCCTTTTTTTTTTTCTACAGGGGGTGTTTAAATCTTTAAACATGCGTATAGAAATTAGAACTTTTTCAACTTAAATTTTGAAAATGTTCCGAAAATACATAAACATTCTTATACCGAGTGATTTTTTTATCATAACCCACTCAATTACTTACAGAATAATAATAATTTAAACATTTTTTTTTTATTATTATCTTTAGTTATACATTATTCTTGAAATATTAACTATGTAATACTTTTTAAGTTCATTCCTTATGCCTGGTAAGGATGTCAACTTTGTTTTTTTTAAACGGGAACACATATTTTGAGTTTAATAAAATGTTTGAGTTTTTAATTTAATGATAAATGGCATTTGAATTTTTCGTATAACTTTATTTGTTTATTAGATATAAACATTTAAAGTTTCAAATTTTTAAGTTAATATACATGTATAATACATAAGGATTAAAAATACAGGTAGCTAATATATATCTACAGATATTTAGGGTAACTAGATACTAGTTATAATCTTTTGACGTATTGTTGAAAAAAATTGGCCAAGTGATAGTTGAGAAAAATAAATGACAGGTATAGGAGCTAAAATGTGTTAGTTAGATTATTAAAAAATGATTACTGTTAAAAATGTAAGATGAGATTTCATTTGTCCTGGTTTATTTTCTAAAAATAGTTCATGCACTTCTGATGTCCAAAATATTTGATCAACGCATAATATTGCTTGACCTGGCCATTTTTGAACCCAATCTGTTCGATTTATTGTAGGATATTCTTTAAAAGCTTTTTCAATAATACTTCTAATTGATTTTATCATTTTTTCTTCCAACTATAAGAGATAATATTGAATATTATTTATTAATTAATAAATAATTAATTTAATTGTTGAACTAGGTTGAATAACCTGTACTAGCCATTTTTCTACACTTCCTCTCGCTTCAACTGTTGATATTGTTTCTACTAAAATAACTTCTTCTCCTTCTTTACTTAAAATTTTCAAAATATCTAAATCATTGTTAAACTCAAGTTTGGAAATTCCTTCAAAACATTTACATAAATATGGCTGGACTCTTTTAGGGTTTTTTGTTTCAGATAAAATTTCCAACATTTCATCATTTCCAAGAAAGAAAAATCTAATAATCAGTAAGTTTCAAATTGAATCTCAAAAAAAAAAAAATAAAAAATAATGAAAATGAATAATAATTTTACCTTGGAAAATATAAGCGCTTCTTTTCTAAATAATTATTGACACCGGTTGTAATATTTTCTATCAATTCGACACAATTTTTTAATGACTCTAGGATACCTTCTTGTCCTACAGACTGGACAGCTAATGGTTTTTTTCCTACCAAACTTAATAATCCTCTTATAATTGTATCAACTTCCTAATAAATGATGTCACAATTAATTATTTATAGTGTGATTTTTACATTTAATAGTTCCTCTTTTAATGGCAAATATGGTTAAGATAATATGGTTATATATTACAGTGAATAGGGCTCCTTCTTCGGGCATTTGGGCAACAATATCCTTAGAGCTAAATATCGGCATAAGATAAAGCCATTTTATTTGAACTTTCGCCCATTCTTCGAGAGTCATATTTATTCTATTAATAAGATCAAACCATTCTTTTACTTCAGCTGCTATAGGTTTTACGAAGGCTGATCCACGCATTGATATAGTTTTAATTAAATGATCATCAATTATCATTTGAATATCATCCAATCCAGATATTATATTTATTTTTGTACCTCTATAAATAGTAAAAAAAATATTGATTGTTATTTTAAATTATAATACAAAATCACTATGAATTATTACTTATAGGGACTTGTTGACAAACTTATAGTTTGCCATTCTTCTTTCATTTTATTTAGTGATTTTTTTAGTTGCTCTTCTTTAGTAGCTCCAACACTTATAACATCGAACCTATAAAATGATTAATTTATATTGTAAAACTAAAATTAAAAATTATAAAAATATATATATTTAGTGAAACTTGATAAGTTCTTATATAAATTAACATAAAATGTTAATTTTCATACTTATAAGAAAAGAATGGACTGAAAAAATGTTGAATGGTCACTATAACAATGGAAATTTTACATACTCTTGCTAATAAATAATAATTAACATAACATGTTAATTTGCCACCTTCCTTCAATGCGACCCTGCTTTAACAACTTATGAAATACTACATATTAAGTAAATATAAATTTATGATATAAATGGTTGGGTTGTGAAACATAAAAGTATTGTAATATATGTGATTTGGAAAAAATTAAGTGTTAAACTGCCTTAAAAATATATACTAAAATGAATATTTATATTCAGTAATTTTATAAAAATAATTATATAATGAAAAAATAAATAACACAGTATAAAAGAAAATAATAAATTGATGTTTTCAAGGTAGTCACTTTTAAAATAACCTATTATCTTATAGTAATCAAATTTCCACAGATTTAATCATAAATTGATGAAATGCCAACAATTTTCTAACTTAAAGATTTTTAAAAAAATGTATAACTTTTTGTAAAACATTTCTTTACAATAAATAAAGATTTAGAGAACACATTATTCAAAAAGTAAAAAATATATTATAGTCAATATTTTTGTAGCTTAGTAAAAAATACTAATAAAATAAAATAACTTACTGTGGAATAAGGGGCTCGAGATGATAATCAATTATTTTTGATAGATTAGTTCCAGCATTTGGAGTCAAATCAAATCCCATTATCTCAGACATTTCTTGCCAATGTCTTTCTTTTAACGCTGGATTACACATAATACCGATTATTGGTAAGTATTGCTAAAAAAAAATTTCTAATATTGTTATTAAATTAAGGTTTATTTTTTTAGTTTAACTACATAATATGAGTTTTAATTAAAAAATAATAAGTATTACATATTTAAAAATATTTTTTATATATATTAATTTATACCTTGAATTCTTTCATACTATTAACGGTCTGGAATACTATTTTTAATGGTGCTGGCCACAAATTCATGTCTGTGTCATCAATGATACCTTCATACCGCTTGCTAAAATTTTGTGCAAGCATTTCTTTACATTTTACTCTAAACACTTTTTGAGTTTTAACTGCTTCTCTATAATGAATATGTTAGAAAAAAATTACAGCCGTAAAATACAATAAAAAAAACAACCCAGCACAGTGGGATCGCGGCACAGTGGGGACGTGGCATAGTTGAGTCCAGTATAGATTTAATCTGACAATGATTAAAATCACTATTATAAAAAACGCTTTAATGTAAATCTGTAGATAATGTTTATTTTTAAGAAATTGGTGGATAATTACAAAGACTTTTATTACTTTTAGCTCAACTTGCAAGTTTGAAATTGACATTAATAAATAGAACAAAATCGAATTGTTAAGATTAATATGCAGTCAGAAAATTTTATAATTACTATTTATAGTAAATTTATCAGAAAAGTTCGTTTTTTTTTTACATTTTTATCGTAATAGATCACTTAAATAAAAATCATAGTAAACATTTCTATTTAACTTTTGGTGTTAAAAAGATTCTACAATGGAAATATTCAGAACTTAATTAATTTTAATGATTTACTTTAACTAAAAGAATCAATAAAAAAAAGTTGTTAAAAAGATTTACTCAATTGAGCGTATTATAAAATTTAATTATAATTTTAAAAATCCATTGTTAAATTCAGGTGAAATTAAAAATCATAACATATAACATTCCTCGATAATATATATAATATAGTGCTATGTGAAAATGCAAAATAGTGTCCTAATAAAAATACATATTACACCATATAATTAAGAAAGCTTAAGAATGGAACTACTCTTGAAGTCAGCGAAAATACAGAGAACTAAGAAATCGTGTAATACGAAAGTCAAAAGAAGCAAAGGAAAAATTTTTAGAGGAAAAGTGCAAAGAAATAGAGATACAAATGAGGAATGGTAGCAGAGATGCAGCGTATAAATCAGTTAAAATTTTTTTTAACGATTATAAACCAAAAAGGGGGGCAATAGAGGATAACAACGGAGTAATTATTTACGAGGACAAACATAAAGGCAACATATGGAAGAAGTATCTAGAACAGCTATATGAGGGACCAGAACTCACGGGACAAGAAATAGAGCATGAAGAAGTAATGGATAATAACTCAAATTATAGTGTACTGAGAGAAGAATTTGATAAAGCACTGAGAGATCTAAAAAAGAAGAAGGCTGCAGGAATTGACGAAATCCAAGCAGAACTTTGGAAAGAATCTGGCGAAAACATGCGCAGTGAGCTTTTTAAACTCATAAAGGAGATATTTAACTCAGGAAAACTTCCTGTAGACTTTACTAAGTGTAAGATTATTCCTATTCCGAAAAAAGCAACCGCAAACAAATGTGATCAGTACCGTACAATTAGCTTGCTGACACATGTGTCAAAAATACTGACAATAATTATGTCAAGAAGAATGGAATATAAGATCGAAGCCATATTGTCAGAAGACCAGTTTGGATTCAGAAAAAACATGGGTACAAGGGAAGCAATACTGGCTTTAAGAATAATTATCGAGAAAAGAATTAGAAAAGATAAGCCTACATACATAGCTTTTGTGGATATAGAAAAAGCGTTCGACAATGTCAACTGGGCAATAATGTTCAAGATGCTTAAAAAAACAGGTATAGAATACACTGAAAGGAGACTACTCTTTAATCTATACCAGAAGGAAACAGCTGTTATACGATTTGGCGAAACTGAGGAAGAAGCACGCATAAGAAAAGGAGTAAGGCAGGGTTGTACTCTCTCACCTAGCATATTCAATGCATACATCCAGGAGGCAATTAACATAATAAGAGAGAAAATACATTTGGGTATAAAGATAAATGGCAGGAAAATCGATATGCTACGGTTCGCAGACGATATAGCAGTCATAGCTGAAAATGAAGAAGATTTGCAAAGGATGCTAAGGTGTATGGAAGAAACTCTGCTCAATGAACTGAGCATGAAAATAAATACGAAAAAGACCAAAGTTCTCGTATGCAGCAGGAGCAATAATATTACGACAAGAATACATCTGCAAAATAACCAAGAAATAAAGCAAGTAGAAGAGTTCGCATACTTGGGAAGCATAGTAAGTAAGGATGGCAGAAGTAAAAAAGAAATAGTAAAGCGAATATGCCAAGCTAAGATAGCATTTAACAAAAAGAGAGGACTTTTTACTTCAAAAAATATTAGCATACGTACCAGAATATATCTCCTGAAGACATACGTATGGAGTATAATGCTGTATGGCAGTGAGACGTGGACGATTGCCAAAGAAGAGCGAAGAAGAATAGAAGCTTTCGAGATGTGGTGTTTCAGAAGAATGCTCAAAATAAGTTGGACGGGCATGGTAACAAACGAGGAAGTATTAGAAAGAATGTCCGAGAGAAGAACTTTATGGAGCAGTATCAAGAAAAGGAGAAATGAATGGATTGGACATGTATTGAGACATGGTGGGTTGCTAGGATTGATTATAGAAGGCTGTGTGGAAGGAAAAAATGCTAGGGGAAGACCACGAATGGAATATATGCAACAAATAATAGAGGACCAAGGATGTACTTCTTATGAAGAGACAAAGAGGAAAGCAAGTAACAGGGAAGAGTGGAGAATTGCTACAAACCAATCTCAGGATTGAATACTGAAGAAGAAGAAGATAATTAAGGTGCAGAATAAACGTACGAGCAGAAATGAGTCAATGCCCATATTAAAACTATGCACGTGGAAAAAAAACCTGGTAAAACGGTGAAAAATAAACAGATTGAATTAATTTTTTTATCATATCTCAGGAATGTCATTGAGCAGGTCTGATGAAAATTTCAAACCTTAAGTCGTAAAACGCTGGCGTCAGTGTCAAAAATTTTCCAACCTTCGTCAATAATTTTCCCGGAGTTTGGTGACCAAGTACTTTCATTGAAAAAAAAATTTTGAAAATACGAGCACGCTAAGTAATTTTTCCAGAAAAGCGTTTTTTCCTTGTTCTATTATATAATAAGATATAATTTTATAATATATTTTTGAATTTAAGAATTACTAATCTGGATATAATTAAGGAAATAGTTGATGTTGCTTTTGTAATTATCCACCAATTTCTTAAAAATAAACATTATCTACAGATTTGCATCAAAGCGTTTTTTATGATAGTGATTTTAATCACTGTCAGATTAAATCTATACTGGACCCAACTATGCCACGTCTCCACTGTGTTGGGGTTTTTTTTTTTTATTATTATTTAAGTATTGTCAATAATTTAAATTGTTAATAACTTCTGAAGTATCCAAAAGTTGGTATCTACCAGTCTGCTTCTTAATTACATAATTTTCTATATTATAAGTTAGTTAAATATGTATGTTGACGTTTTAAAATTATATAGATACCCTAATAATATATGGGATGAACATGAAAAATGTTTTTTTTATAGATAATTGGATAAATATTCATAAAAAATTATTATTTCAAGAAATATTGAATGGCTTGCGTTAAAAGAACTTTGCATATAAATATAGAATACATTTTTTTCTATGTAGAAATTAATTAATATTTGCTATCTTGTAAAATGTTGGAAAAAGAATATAAAAGATTTTCACATTAGGTTCTTAGAATAGAACAATAAAATTAAATGTAGAAAAATATTACTTGTAAAATTCATCTACTTCTAGTTCAATGTCGGACAGCTTCAGTTTATCAAAATCTCCTCGCATCCAAACGTTTTTCCTGAGAAACCATTTATAGGAAAAAACTATAAGATTGATAAATGGTGTCGTAAAATCCTATTAATGAATAACTTTTTGATTATTATGAAGTTAATAATGAATGTTTATATCGATTTTTATTGTTTATAATAAGGCTCGTAAGTTCATGCATTTATGGGTTTGGTTAGTTATTTAGAAAGCATATTAAAAATATTTCTTCTCATCATTTTCTCATAAAAAAAATACCTGAATATGTCATTTATAATTTCCTTTGATTTGATGCTTTTGGAACTGGCTAATACCCAATTAAAAATTTAATGATGAATATAAACAAATTAATATATTTAACCTTTAGCGTAACAATAAAGATTGATCATCGCCAACATCACTCAAAATTTTTAAGAATATCTTAAATAAATGCATTTAATGATTTAGTTTATTTAATGCATTTAACAATCTAATGATTTAGTTGATAAATATTAGTATTTATATTTTATGTAACTTTATACTTTTATTTCGTCGAGTTCTGGAAATGTGCTAATAGGTTTGTTAAATAATTTTTCTTCTTTATTGATCCAAGAAACTGTTGCATCAAAAGCTTCTATTTTTCTATTAAGCGTATTAATATACTAAAAATCAATATAAATATACACTAAATACTTAACGAATATATTAACAATATTATCAATTTTAAAATCATTATTTATTTTACCAATATATATTCATAAAGTTTGTTAGTATCATCTATACGATCTAAGAAAGTTAGATGTGGTGTAAAAGCATCTAAATCATAGTTTAATTGACTTATAACTTTTGCTAGATTTTCTTCTCTATTGGATTTTCCAGCTTCGTACATACTTCCGTACTTGAGAAAAACCGGAGCTATGTTCTGAATCCATTGAATAGCAGATATATGAGCATCCCAGAATTCTTTAGGAAGATGTGTATAACGAGAGATATCACAAGCGACTGAAGTTATTTGCTTGACAGTACTAGTCATTTCACTCATAAAAGTTGTGCTTACATAAAGCATGTATTGGCCTAGATCTAGAAATTCTTTAGTATCTTTTGGCTGAGAAACCGCTCGTGAAACCATTTTATCAAATTTCATGCAAACCCTACATATTTAAATTATTATTCAGCTCCACAATATCTCAATATAATTGTTAACGTAGCTAATTTTTTTTTTTCTGTTTTTAGTCGCATATATTTTTCGATATATCAATTCTGTGGTTATTTTCCAAAAGCTGATATATAAATTTCGGCAATTTTTCAGGAAATTAAAAATAAATTAAAAATTTCTGATGTCAGAAGGTTTCAAGTGCCAAAAACAAACCTAAATAATATTAGCTCATCAGTTTTTGGCACATGAAATATATTGTTACCTATCAAATTATAAGAAATTAAAAAGAGATTTTAAAAACCCACTATTATGGCTCGGCTACTTTTTGGTGTAAGCTATAAAATTATTTATAAATTAATTATTTTTTTATTAACCTTTTATACTTAAAAAGAATTTCACTTGATTTGTTTAATAATACATTTAAGCTGGATTTAATTTTAGACAGTAATCTAATTTAGAAAACAGCATATTAATAACAAATTTTAAAGGATAAACTTTTATGTTGTCATTTACAAAAATAAGGCTATTATTAACGAGGTATAAGGAATGGATCTATAAATACTTAAAAATAGATTAATAGAAAATTACATACTTACCAAGCTAGTGAATATCTTTTAGGTGCGAATTGAAAAAAAAAAAAAATTACAGATGGTTAATTTAATGAAATTTTGATGTAAGTTAATATGTCATTTTTTATGTTTTTCTTATCCACTTATTAGTTTGAAAAAAAAGAAAATGAATTTTAAAGACAATTTCAAATAGTTAATATTATCAGATACTAAAAGTTTCCATAATTTCAGTTATAGTAAACTGATGAAAGAATAAATAAAGAAAAAATGTATAAAATGTTTTATATTAACTTTTACAATTTTCAACTTATTTTGATTATTACAAATTATTTTTTTATATGGCATGTACATAGAAAATAGTCATAATATTATTAATTTTACAAAATTATAAAAAATAAAAGATATTTTTGAATTATCACAGTAATGATAGATTTTAGAAAAAAATACATTACAACATTTTTTGTGTTGAAATTTAATGCTAAATAGTTTTTATTCTATACATTTTTATAGAACAATTTTTAACTATAATATTTATTGAAATAAATGTGAAAAACAACACTATTTGGTCAATATTCAACCATAATATGGAAAAAGAAGAAATTGTTTGATCGAGTCCAAATTTTCATAGTATAAAATTTATATATCAAGTAAAAAATGAGGGGGGTGTCGTGATCAAATGTGTAAATGTGTAATTTATTAAACAACTACACCTCATTATTTTGTTAAATAATGATTTTTTTTAAATACATTGATTAAAATTTAATTTATGTGTAAAATCTATTTTCAATGTAAATTTTATTGTAAGAAAAAATTATTTCAAAAAAATAATTATAAAAAAATGTTATTTTAGGTGCTTAGATCATTTTTCCTAGCCACGCCTCTAATAATGATTTTTTTTTTATAAAAATGTACTAATAAAAATTAATTTTTATAAATCATTTTAAATATCAAGTTTATTATAAGTAAAGTTATTTTTAAGGTAGATTTGCAGTATTACTTTTTGGGATATTAGCATTCGAAGTATAAGAAAAGATGAGGAGCTGAGTAGTGTTTAGCAACACAACTTAAGTGTTGCATTGTGCACCCCTCTCTAACTGAAAATTACATAAACTCATTAAGTAATATTGCAAAACTGGTTATTGACGAGTAAAAATTTTATTCAGATAATTTTTCATTTAATAATAAAAATATAATAATAAGTTCAATATCAAAGATTTTAGAAATGATCCAAAATATGAAGTACCCCAAAAAAAATTTTTTTTTTAATTATTCCTAAGGATATTTCTTAGCAATAATTTTTTCTTGCAATAAAATTTCCATTTAAAATAGTTTATAAATTACATTCAATTTTAATCAACATATTTAAAAAAAAAATTATTATTTAAAGAAAATGTAGAGTATATTTCTTAATAAACCATACTTTATACAAATTAGAATCGTTATTTAAGAACTTAAAATATTTTATAACTTACTTAGTGTTGTCATCAAGCTGTTTATTAATGATGTGATTAATTATTTGATTCATATATTTCTTTGCAGTATCACTTACATAAGACTTTAAACCAATTACATTGATACTATTAAAATAATTTGTTTAATATTTTACATCTATTTGTTTGTACTATTTTTACGAGTATGATTACTTTCCAAGTTCAAACTCCCATTCGTCTGCAAGTTCCATAGCGTTAAGCCTGTAATTGTCAAATAAATATAATGTTTCTAGTAGTTCTTCGTAAGTTCGATCTTTTTCCAGATACTTATTTAATTGTATAGGTTGATGCTTGTTTAAGATCTCGCTAAAATTATCTTCTGCAAATAGAAATAAACTTGTGTTTTGGAAATTTAAATATGTAATTTATTTACCAATTTTTTTCAAATAATCTGCCAATTCTTTGTATATATCATTTAATTTAGTTGTTAATTTGATTTTGGCGTCTTGAATATAACTATGGTCTCTTTTAATTGGTATAAATTGGCTCTGTATTGGTAATTTAAAATAATACTCTAGAGATGGTAGTTCACAACAAACAGTATTTATCTAAAATAAAAGCTAGAATTATTCTAACCTAAGCAAAAATATTGAAACAATAGAATCACTTACTAAGTTCATAATAGAACAGTATTGTTCACTAACTTCATTTATACTAGGAACGCTTACACACATTGAACCATTAAAATGTAACTTGAAATTTAGTTTAGGTGTTGTTAATGAGTTCCCAAATACATTTAATATATGTTCCGTCGATTTCAATATTACATGTTCGATCTAGAATAAATTGAAAAATATTACTTTATATTTAGTAATTTGTATTATTATAAAATAATATAATACAAATTACTTAATGGAGAAAGAGAATATAACAATATAAGGGTAGTTTATTACTTATATTACATTAAACTTTATTTTCTCAAATATTTACTAAAAATTAAACATATTATAAAGAAATGTTTTCAGATTATAGATGTTATTTCAATGAATTTTTTAGGAATATATACAAGATGTTCGGTTTTTCATAAACCATTTGATTACTCTCAAAATATATATAATATTGAAAAAGAAAATTGATTTTCTTTTAGTTACATATATTTTTTTATTTATTAGTTATAAATTACTTTTTAGAATCATTTCTTATAACTTATAGGTGTGTCAATATTACTTTTTCAAATGGTTTCGTACATAATTAAAACTAAAAAATGACTGGTCTAAAAGTTGTTTTCGACCAATTATTTTTTTAATTACATTACTATCTACTAAATAAGCTAGTTAATTATGTACGATACTATTTGAAAAAAAAGTTGATACACCTATACTTTGAAATTTATTATAACGAGATAAGGTTCACTATGTATTTTAAAATTAGGAAATAATTGTAAAATAATATTGGGCAAAGTAGTGATGCTAAAATTGTGAAATGATTCAATCCAAAAATATGTCTTTTGGCTAATAAAAATAATCTTAAAATATTAATAATTCATCAAGTTGAAAACTTTGGTTATGAATTTGATGTTATTTATAACAACTAAATCAATAATAGAGGTTGCCATAAATCAAATATTTAATTGATAAAATAATACTCTATTACAAAACTAATATTTTCACCTCCAGGCTAATTACTGTTGTTAATCCTCGGAAAAATTGGGCAAGTGATGACTTCTTTATTTTATCTAATGCTCCTTGTTTTGATAAAATATGAATAACCTCTTTGTACCATTCTTTAGCAAGAAACACGTCAATTTTTCGAAAATCATGCTCAATTGTTGCCATTAAATCATTAAGTTCTCTTGGAAATTCTTCAGATCTTAATAAAAAAAAAGGAGTTCAATGAAAACTATTCAAATATAATTTAAAAAAAAAGTATGTTGAATAATCACAATTAATTAATTTATAATAAATTATAAATTACCTATATGTTTCTGCTTCTATCAATATATTTGGTATCATTCGTTTTGTAAAATTTAACACAGTGATAGTTGTTATATGAGTTAAATGAAGACGTTTAGAAAGAAGATTTTGCCTTTTCAAAAATATTTTGTGATCTTGCAATGAAAGATGTTCAAATTTTTCATAAGGCCTTAAAAAAAGAACAAATTTAAATGTTTTTCGGAAAACTAATTTTCTAATTTTTTATAAAAATCTTACTGAAGATTTAGTTTAATGTTTTGAGAATTTACTGGAGTCATTTCCTCAGTTAATGGTTTAATAATTCCATCGCTTTGTAGTTTTTTCATTGCTTTAGCATACTCTATTTTGACTTCATCTAATATTACACGAGGAACTTTTGCATGCTTCCAACGTGCTGTCTTGACTTTCTATGAAAAATAAGTTAATTTATAATAATTTTAATAAAATCATTATTTCCGTGTTACATTGATAATATTTAAAATCCACGACTCATGAAGGGGTGTTGGTTCCACAGAATCAGCAAATTCTTTAAGTTTTTTATGATAATATAACTGGGGACGTTTTATAATATCTTGATGTTTAGCTGGTAAATGTTGTCTAGATACCATTAAGTCAATTTTTTGTATTACAGCGCACTCGTTCCTATAATTTAAATAAGAAATAAGCTTGTCTTAAATTATTTATAATTTATACATAGTAGTGATAATTATATTTTATAATGTATTTATATACAGGGTAAAGTGAGAAAAATATTTTGAAATGAGGAGTACATTGTTAATATTTGATAAAAAAAATGTATAATTATACATTTATAAACATAAATTTATATCACCTAAGATTTGTTTATTTATAGATGGAAATATAAATGATCATTAATGATCATCTATGGATGCATTTTAAAGTATTTTCCTAAAGTTAATGTTTGCTCTAGATAAATTAGTCCTAAATTTAGAATATCCTTTTATTGTTATTCCTTCTAAAATAATAACAACATACAGTATTTTCTCTATATTTTTATTACTGGAAATTATTAATATTTATATACTTAAGTAGGAGCATGGAATAATGATATATGTAACAATAGTCATAACTCCTAACCCACCCCTTGTATAAAATCAGAAATCCCAATAATTTCCAAAGAACTGATTGTTATTGACTAGTTATTTTTTAACTAAATTATGTTCCAATTTTTTAGCTGCTTAAATATTTATGTTGCAGTTTGAAAATTTTAAGTTGACACCCTTATATGACATATGAAATTAATTTATAAAATACTTCATGATTACTTAATAAAGAAATCTAGAAAGAAAAATCTTCATATTGTCATTATTGTAATAAATATGATGCGAGTCCCCTCGCCTACCAAAAAAATTCCAGTAAATATGGATAACAATAAATATCCCCCAATTGTTAAATTATTTGATTTGGAAGCAAAACTAAAAAAAATTTAATAAAGAAACATCAAAATTCTATTCACATAAATGGTCATCATCTTTCTGATTTCATGCATTAAATAATATATCATAAAATGTATGTTTTCATATAAGTGTATATTTTAAAAATTAAACAGTGTGCAGAACACTATATATTGTATATTAAAAAAAAATATTCCCATGCTTTACCCTGCCATATATATTAAAATTATACAAACATGTAGTTTTTTATTATTTCATCTCGGTCTTTTATCGTATTGAATTTTTTTAAAGACTCAGGTTTTTTTAAAAATTTGCTTATATCCGGTAATTTTGATAGTTTTGGTATTACTGGATTTGTTTCTAAAAGTAATCTTATTTCATTTTTTTCTCTATATCCACTATCAGAAAAAGATTCAGTTGATGTAATTCTCGTCAATATTGCATTGCTAGGTCGCGGAAATGATGAATTCTTTTTTTTTTTTGTTAAAGATGAATCAGCATTTGCATTGTCATTATTCATTTTACTAGTATAAATCATAATTATCAAATAAAATTGTAAGTTGTATTATGTTACAATAAAGTTATAACATTATATATAAATAAAAATAATGTCAATTTAAAACTGAAGTTATAATATGTATTGATTACAATATAATTTTAAATTATATTTTTATAAAACTAAAAGCGTTTATATTTTTAATTAAAAAAAGTTTTGGGTAAGAAAGTTAGAATTCCTTCATTTTAAAAAATAAAAATATAAAAACCAACTCAAATGCAAGCTACATATATACAATAATTTTTTCAAACACTTCGCAACTCATTATCACAATTTTTCAAGAGAACAAATAAAATTAGTATACTATAATATATCAAAATTAATTTTATTAAAAATATTTATTGTTATATATAATATTATTGATTTATCTATAAAAAGTAATTTGTGACATAAAAAATAAAAGTTTGCTTATCTGCTAACTAATTTTGATTAAAAAATGAGATGTAATGTGTTGTGTCTTAGACGACAAATTAATCTTTTATTTTGAAATAGTCCCAAAATTGTTATTTTGTGAGACTTAAAATCCGTGTTTATTAAGGAATTTTTTTTGAGTTGTTAAAAAAAAAAACAATGAAAAATAAACGCAGAGAAATTATTGCAACTATGATACTATAATATAGAAAAGTATAATAGTTATGTAAATAACATATCCTTACTATATACAGCTTATAAGTCGATGACTAAGTAACTATCACAGATTAAACCGGACATCTGATCATTTTTTACAATATACTACAAACTAAATAAGTAAAAACATTATATTTCGTAATAATTAATAATAAATTATGATTTAAACATTACAAAAAAACAAAATTATATAAAATAAGGGTACAGATGATTATTATAGATCTAACATCTAGCCGGTTGTTATAAAACATGATAAGTAATCACTATGGTGATCAGTTTGAAGTTTTATTATTTATAAATTAATTTATGATATAATTGTATACTTTAATTACATAAAACAAATTTGAATAAATTATATAATAATTAAAAAAAAAAAACACTTAAATAATCTATACGACAATGTTCAAGCACTTGGGTGTTCATTTCTTTCAGGCACATTTAAATATAAAGTCTACACGCTCTTTTTAGATAACTAAAACTACTAAATGTGGCGCTAGAAAATTGCATTTCTAGTAGAAATGCAATTTCATTAAATAATAGTGATCTATTATTTTACGAAATTAGTATCTATACATTTATATATAAAGGTGATTTTTTTTATAATACTGAAAGAATAAAAATATTTATGAAATTTTTTGGTTGCCATTTGTTACATATTATTATTGAATTATTAGCTGTGTACTACTACTCTTTTCTCATGCCATGTAAGGGGTTCACTTTGTTTTTTCAAATGGGAACACATATTTTGAATTTAATAAAATGTTTGAGGTTTTATTTTAATAGTAAATGGCAATTGACATAACTTCATTTGTTAATTAGTATAAAATTTCAAAATTTCCAGTTAATATATATCACCGACGTACGCATGGGTGGGGGGTTTGGGGGTTGAACCCCCCCCCATTTATAAGCTATGTGAACATTTTGGACGATAAACAATAAGTAATAACAATAAAAAAGATCATATCATACTATAAATATTTCCACAATAAAGTAATCGAAAACAGGAATTTTTGTGAGCGAATAATATGGGCAGTGTCATATCTAATTTTCTTTAAATTTCAAAAACCCCCCAAATTTAATTTCTGTGTACAGCCCTAATATATGTGTATAACATACAAGCAGCTAATTGCTCTTACACAACATCACTATTTATAGATACACAGCGTTTCTTTTTAATTATGACTTTATTGACAGATATTATTTCTGCCAGTTTACGTATTTATAAATTATCATTTCCTTTAAAATAATCTTCAATAATTAATAATAAAATAATATTCAATCTTTAAGGATAATTATTTTTTTAAATAATTTTGTTTTAAGAAACAAAATAAAATACCAATCACTAATTAATATAAAATCTTAGGTTCAAAAAAAAAACGGTAGCACAGGGGGGTCGCGGCAAAGTGGTGACGTGGCATAGATGGATCAAGTATAATGATATCTGACAGTGATTAAAATCACTATAATAAGAAACGCTTCGATGCAAATCTTTAGATAGTGTTTAATTTTAAAAAATTGGTGGATTATTCCAAAAGCTACATGATCTGCTAGTTCCTTATTAATATCCTGATTAAGATAAAGTATGTCGAATGAAATAGGGATTATTAAAAAATATTATTTCACATAAAAAAATTGTGTTGATCCATACACTTTTCAAAAAGTTTTAGCATAATAAAGTTAAAAATATAAAATACAAAATCGAGAATTTTAATACTAAAATAGCATACGGTAGCCATTTTCACCATGAAGACAAAATAAAGTCCGAAATTTTTTTTTTTCCATAATAAAGTATATTACATTAGCTTTACTTTAAGATATATATAAAAGTGTCAGTATTTCCGGAACACTTTCAAAAGTTAAGTTGAAAAAGTTGTCATTTTGAATCTCCCCCGTGGGCTGGTAAAGGGTTAAATTAATTAAAAAAAAAGAAAACGGTAACACAGTGAAGTCGTGGTACAGTATGAACGTGGCATAGTTGGGAAAAATATTGATGATATCTGACATTGAACAAAATCACTATCATAAGAAATGCTTCGATGCAAACCTGTAGATAGTGTTTAATTTAAAAAAAAAACCCCAGCAGAAGGGGGTCGCGGTACAGTGGTGACATGGCATAGTTGGATCAAGTATAATGATATCTGACAGTGATTAAAATCACTATCAAAAAAAAACGCTTCGATGCAAATCTTTAGATAGTGTTTAATTTTAAAAAATTGGTGGATTATTCCAAAAGCT